>NW_022436977.1:9195258-9344881 GCF_009761245.1 Sapajus apella | reverse complement strand
AAAAAAAAAAAAAAAAAAAAAAAAAAAAAAAAAGTCAGCAATCAAGTGTATTAAGGCTTTAGTGCTTATTGTTCCTTATTTTATTATCCTACCCAGGGCAGGAAGATTATTCCTCCTCTTGGCCTATGCTGCTCATCTTTAACTTGAACTTAGAACCCTCTAGAAAGCAGAAAGAAAGCAACTAAAAGACTAAACAGGGAATGGTGGAATAGGAGGCACTGGACAAGAGTGGTGTACTTTGCTCAGAGACATGGAATAACCATCTTACTATCATGTTCCTTATAATTTACAAATAACATTCTGTCACAATCACTTACTAAAATGTCTATCCTAGATGAAGAGGAATAGCTGTGAAGCTCAACTCTGAACTAAATTATTAAGAAAAGGGTACATACTTTTCTTATTTATATATATCGAATTTACAATATAACATTCACTACTACCTTAAAATACTATTATGGGATTAGATTAAACGTTGAGCATCTCTTTATAAAGAAAACAAAACAAATGCAGCACACAAACAGACTCCCTACTACAATCTCTCAATCAGTAGTTAATAAACTCCCCAAAAACCGGGATTACTGCATAGGCTTACTTTTACACAATAAACAACTCTTAACTACTTTAAATATAATATATGCTCAGTAAAGATTTGCAGACTTAATCTCACATAACAGAACCCTTGGCACAAGTTAGCAATAACCAAGTCCTCCTCAGCTAACACCCACGGAAACACTGAGAAATCCTAATAATTCATCCAATGAAAATGTTCTGCTGATTGCCTATGATAAATTAATTATGTTAGTCTTTCAGTGTGCTTATGGTTTTATTGTTGTCGTCAATATTGATTTACTAACAGAGTTAGAAACTTAGCTACAGGAACCTTCAAGGTCACTTAGTATAAACCTCTCATTTTGTAAATGAGGAAACTAAGGTCTACTTTTTCCACAATCCATACCTTGACGCTTGTCACTTCTTTTCCTGGTCCCCTAAACTGAATAAAAGAGAAGTTTTATTGCATATTTTTGCTTAGGTCAATTTTACAAGGTTAATATTACAAGTGAATGGGCATTCCTCAAATGCCAGTCTCTAGCATAGTACTTTGTATATAGCAGGTATTCATTTGAGTACTTACAAACTGTTCTTGCTTAAAGTGCTCAAACGTAAGTAAATGATAAGGCTTAATTTTATTTGTACAATTTTAGCATGCAACATTATTTTCTAATGGAAAAAGTAATGTGACATAATTCTTAATCCAAAGCACCTTTCATAACAAGACACGTCTGTCTTTTCTACTACTGTGAAGCTCATCTTCCCCAAATAATAGCAAAAATTAACACTGAGAGAGAAACCCAATCAGTCCTGCACATACCATCATTCAAGACACCTTTCAATGGAGAGAACAAATTGGTCGATCATTTACATACATCCATATGTGCTACCCAACCTAAAGAAGACAAGAAAATCAACAGGCTTTAAATTGTCTAACTTGCCTCTCGTCAATAGGGAAGACAATTTTATCAGTTTCAAATCACAGGAGAGCAAGGAACTGCCTTCCGTCTGGAACTAGAAACTGTGTTGGGACACAGCCTCAGTATGGATACACAAAATGCATCTTGTCTGTTGTAGGCTTGGTATTGAAAACAGGCTAAACTCAAGGTAGGCAGCAAGTCAAACTACTCATCAAAAATATATGGAAGCCAGCTGATGTGCTAGTCAGTCTCTATTTTTAAAGAAAAATGAAAATCCTGGACTTCCAGTTAAAGTAAACTTTAATGTTATGAGTTTATGGTAAATGTTTTCCACTGTAGTTGAAGAACAATAATATTTCTCAACAGGTTAATAAGCTACCTGACTCAAAACCAAGAATAAGGCTCAACCACTGCCTTCTAGGACAGGGAACTGAAATCAGAACTTATATGGTACCACTATGTAAACCTTCTGGATCACCAAACTTTGCTCACTGTAACTAAATGGAAACGAGATTAATCACCTAACATCTAGATGTCGATTGTCATCATCATAAGAAAGTAAAACAAAATTGTTCAATTTGGGTTTTAACTAGAATTCAGAGAACATTCAAAAATAGATCATATAAGTAATACCACTTTTATTGTAATTTTAAGCCTAAAATATAGCAGATACAGAAGTATATATGCCTTGCAGGACTGAGTAAAGATAAAGAACTCTGACCCCAGAATTTTTTTCATGGTTTAATAAGGAATCAGCAGAATCTTACAGGTCTTCTGTCATTGTTTCTCTCTTTCTATAAAGTGGGTAAAACAATATTATAGGATCATTTTAATAAGAAGCTTATGAAGTCTCATCTGCAAATAAATTTATGGTAATTGATAAAAAATTATTTTAATAATCCCTGAACTTGAATAAATGTAGTACTGGAAAATTTTCTAAAATAAAACACCAGTTTTTTTTTTTGAATTTTCAGGTACAAGTTAACTATTTCTTATCTGAAATGCTTAGGATCATATGTGCTTCCTATTTACTTATTGAGCCTTGTCTCGCTCTGTCGCCCAGGCTGGAGTGCAGTGGCATGATCTCAGCTCACTGCACCTTGGCCTCCTGGGTTCAAGCAATTCTCTTGCCTCAGCCTCCCAAGTAGCTGGGACTACAGACGCTAGCTCCCACGCCAGGCTAACGTGTTGTATTTTAGTAGAGACAGGGTTTCACCATATTGCCCAGGCTGGTCTCAAACTCTTGAGCTAAGGCAATTCGCCCACCTCAGCCTCCCAAAATGCCAGGGTTACAGGTATTAGCCACCAAGCCTGGCGTGCTTCTGATTTATTATTTTGGATTTTGGAATATTTGCATACGTGTAATGAGTATCTTGGGGATGTGACCCAAGGCTAAACATGAAATTCGTTTATGTTTTATATACACCTAATACACATAACCTGAAGGTAATTTTTATACAGTATTTTAAATAATTTTGTGCATGATACAATGTTGGGTGTGGAATTTTTCACTTCTGGCACCAAAAATGTTTGGGATTTTGGAGTCTTTCAGATTTTGGAGCATTTTGAATTTTGGGGTATTTTGGATTTTGGATTAGGGATGATCAATCTGTATCTATTTTACAGCCTCATTGCTGTAAAATGTTATTTGCTCCCACTCATGTACGTGTGATCTCAAACATAAGCAATCACAAACAGGCAGAAACCATCTCAATTCTTTTGTTTCACAGCAATTTTATTCTATCAGGGTTTCAAGTAAAACTGCCTTAAAAAGTAAACAAAAGTACTTAGTAAATTTGTTTATTGTTGCTTTACATTAAAAAATTTTCACTGAACTATGAAGACACTGAGACATAAAAGGAAGGGAAAACTTGCTTTTTTTTTTTTTTTTTGGTGCAATTTAAGTTAAAAAAAGTTTGCAGTTAGGTTGTGGCTTTGTTTTAGGTAAAAATGCATGGGTTACTAGTTTTAACAACAAAAAGCTTATTTTGGAATTCTACTCCTTAGAAAACATAAATACCTTATAGCATATTCAGTACTAAAACATATGCCTACAAGAAATCTCCTTTCTAGTGAGTAATGTCAGTGATTTGGATTTTCTGTCTATGGAGTAAGAATGAGTAACAGTAAGAAGTGTGTAAGCTTATTAACTTAGACTTAAGTTGAAGGTATTCATAATCATAGAAATATAACAATACTATCAATTTTGTACTATCATTATTTTCTATACACACCTTTAAAATATATTTGTAACTCTTAAGAAATAGTTTCCAATCAAAGTTGAATGCTTTTCTTCAAAGACTCATTTAATGCCTGATATTTCAATGGGCATATTTTTATCAAACAGGATTTTAGTTTAATAAACATAATAAATTAATTATGAACTGATAAATAATTCATTGTCCAGTCAAAGGCCTACATCACATACTATATTTATATTTGTAAAGTAGGAGGACAAGTACAGACTTGTTTGTGATATGCAAGCCTAGTAATTTAGAAACTATGATAAACCAAATGCAAAACCCATTTGATAATTTTTTAATGTCACATTTCTTTTGACTGTAATTTTAAATTCTCATTAATAATGGTACCAAAGGATTATTCAGGAAGTAGTACAAAACTGATCCTCTCTCAGAACATTATCAGGTGATAAAATAATTTGTAAAATAGTATTATTGCTTCAAAAATGTAATTTAAATTTAATACATATATTTCTTAGGAGAATATGGTAGTAAAGGAGTCTTCACTTTTGATATCTTTATTTTATACAGTCACTTAATGAATAATATAAATCCATTCTTTTGGAGCAGGGGGTATAAGACTATTAAATATATGCACTTATGTTGTTTATTATCTACAAATGTTGTTTAAAGTTTTAAGTACATAAAAATCATTTTTGCCAATAGGATTTCTAAAATTGAACATTAGATGCTAGTAAGTATACCATCACAATTTTAAAACAAAAACATAAAATTTCATATTTTGGGATTCACATGTTTGTTGCCCATTATTTTTTCAGAGCAAGTACCAAAAACTGGAGTATATTCTAGTTCAGAAGTTTTTCTTACGTTAAAGTCAGAGCAGTAAGGCTGTAATGGATGTGCAAATATCAACTATTAAAGGATAATTAAATTTACACATTTTTTATCAAAAAATGCACTTGACTGTCATTATTTAAACATTTCACTCAGCTGCCTCTACAACTCACCTATTTTAAAACTATAAAGTGAAGATTCCTTTCCCCTCTTGTTCTCATAGTGAAATATACATTATTCAGCTTTTAAAATTTGCCTCTTTTAAAAAAATTTTAGTCCATAACTTGAATATCCCACATCTGAATGTAAAAACCAAGTTGCTTAATTCAATGTAATGAGGATTTCAGAAACAAAAAGTTACATGTTACTACAGATTTAAAAAAAACACTCTGGTTTTGTGAAAACCTTGACGGTAACCAAGATATTCACCATATCTTCTTTTAAACTGTAGCTTTAAAAAGGGGGTGAGGGTATTCAATGAAGAATAAAGACTGTTTTCTGTCACACACACACATACACACACACACACACCCCAATCGTATTTATGGGACCTATTCAAGTTGCCACAACATGACTATTGTCAAAGCCAAAAAAATTCTTCTTCAAAATAAACTTCATTTTAAAATTAAAACTGAAAGCAAGATATTCAACTGTCAACTACTGTTGATGAAACTATTAAAGCCTGCACTGACCTACTTCATGAGCATCATGACAACGTGGATGCACGCCAAGAAAATAATGAAAATTACTACATAACCTTAATCTTGTATTTAAAAATTGTCACTTTTAAAATGTATAAATATTGTACATGCAATGCCAGTTGCTTTACGATATGTTTTCAAAATGATAAAAGGAGTTGTGATATTTTAGTACTCATATTCAATGATGGACCTGCAAAGATTTCATTTCTATTTTCAAAATCAAGGCTTTTAAAAATACCATATGAAACTCTCTTTTTAAACTTCTATTAAAGGCAGTCTCTTAGACCAAATTTCAAATATCGCTTTCCATTTAAAAAATAGTGCTACACATCAAAAAAAAAAAAAAAAAAAAAAAAAAAAGTCAGTTAATGAAGAATCCTACAAAACAATGCAAGTTCATGTTCAAAGAATATTGCAATGGCTCTAACAGTGGATGGACTTAACTCAGTGTATTTAATTATTAAAAGATTCCCACTAGACTTTAGGAGTTCAATCTAATGCTGAAATGTTGGAAATTTTCATACAAGAAAGTAAAATAGCAGAAGATATTTTATCTATGGTTTCTTTTAAAAAGACACACAAATGGCAAGACATTTGATTCCCTATTTTTTAAGTTAAAAAAATAACTTTATGGTGTAAACTACCATCTTAAAATATTTTATACTTAAGAAATACTTTCTTCACAATCAATGCAAAGAATAAACTCCCTGAAAGAGAAATCTAATATTAGAATAAAGGAGGCAAAAACATTCAGAAATCCAAAATGAAAGGAAGAGACACATTAGGTTTTGTGCTGCATATTAATATTCTTATGCACAATGTCTGTTTGGTGAAAATTCACAATACACTTCTTCCTCCTTCCATGGCTGCAAAAAGGAGTAAGCACATTTCACACTCTCCAGTTCCAAATTCATGCCACCATCATGCAATATGACTTAATTTCGACCCATATTTCTTTTACAACGAGTGAAAAAACCAAAAAACGTGTTTATCTGCACTCAAAATTGAGGAGGGGGTAAAAGCATTTTTTTAGCTAAGGAGACAGGCGCTGATTGATGCAAAGTCCCCAGACCTCCAGAGGTCCTACAAATGTGCACCCGACTTGGGAAAGCCACATTCAATGAATGCATCAGCCTCCTCCTCCGCTCCCCCGCCCATCGCCCCCCACCCACTTTGCAGCAGAAATGTGCCTGGGCTTTTTTATCCCAGCGATGGAGGATCCTCTTACCAGATGGAGTTCTTGATCTTGTGTTGCAGCGCGCTGGCCTCTGTCCCTGGCAGCCCGGGCACAAGGGCTGGCAGGGCCACCCCCGAGTTGGGGACGCTGGGGGGAAGCTGCTGATGGGCATCAGGCTGCTGTGGTGGCGGCTGTTGTTGTTCCTCTGCCATCGCTGCTGGAGGGGTGGGAGGGAGGGAGGGAAAGATGGGGGCTCGGGGAAGGGTAAGGGAAGAGACCGCGAGGGGAGGACGAAATGGGGAGAGGAGGAGGGGGGGAGGGGAAGAGGAGGAGGAGGAGGAAGGAAGCTGGATAAGCTAGGCCTTTACCCTAGGGCTCGAGTGAGTCGCTTTCGCCTGCCGCCTGGGGGACATCACCGGGGAGACCAGCGGCTCCTCACGGCCGGGGCGCTTCACCGCGGCAGAGGCATGGCGGCGCCCCTCAGCCCCCCGCTGCCGCCGCCGCCGCCTCCTCCCGTCAGCGGCCGGGGCTGGGGGGTGAGATGGGGGCGTTTGAAGACGAGGTGGGGCAGGCTGTCCCCAAAATCGAAGAAGAACGGTTGCTCAGGGATTTGGCGGCCGGGCTTTCCTTCCTTGTCCCCGGGGCTTTCTACTCCGGGGTCCCCGCGCTGCTGCAGCCCCAGGCTCCGCTCCACGCCACTCCCCACGCCGCAGCCGCTCGCTCCCGGCCCAGCCGCCGCCGCGGCCGCCGCTGCCCTGCCAGCCCCGGAGGCAGCCCAGTGCGCGCAGCCGCACTGCGGCCCGGCGCAGACCGCACAACACCTACCGCTCCGCCGGGGGGGCGTGGACCAGGGTGTGCGGACCGCGGGCGCGGTGGGCCGGGAGGGGGGCGCACTGCGCGTAGGGCGGCGCGGGCCAGCGGGCTGGGGAGCGCGCCGCTGGGGGCCGGGAGGCAACAGGCCCGGCTGGTGGAGAGCAGGAATACGTGGGGGAGGTGCTGGCGAGAGAAAGAGAACTTGCGTGAGGAGGAGGAGAAACCAAATTACCAAATTTAATAATATTTGGCGTGGAAATGGGATTTGGGGCGGGGGAGGCATCTTGAAAGCAAGTAAAGAGAAATTTATCAACATTATTCCCCTTCCCCTCGACATGTAAGGATTACTTCCTCCCCGAATAAATAAAGAGAACTGAAACAGGTAAGAGGATAAACTGACTTTTCAGACGACCCCAAAGAAGAACACCCGTTGGAATTAACCACCCTTTAGGTAATTCGGTCTTGAACGGAAATCGCGAGCCAGGAGCTGGCTTGAGTGCTCCTCGGTCGGGCATTCAAAGCCCTCCAAATCTGGCCCCACTTTAGCTATCCAATCATAGCGGCCTCCATCCCCCTGCAAGAACTCGCGGCTCCAATCAGGGAAGTCTCCATGCCATCCTCAATGCGCAGCAGATTCATTCTTCCTTCATGCCTTTGCTCGTGCTGTTCCTCTCCACCTACCCCCCCCCCCCCCCCCTTTCCAGGAATGCCTTCCCTCCTCCTTTATACCGCTCCCATTTCAACCCAGGCTCTAAGGCATAGCTCAAGTCGCTGCTTGTCCGGGTCCCTGGCAGCCAAGGCCCCTGTCTGCCTCTGAAAGAAACGCTTGTAGTACTCACAACATGGAGGCTCAGGCGTCAGCCACGAGCTCCTTGCTTTGGAGCCCGTTGAACACCCACCCTCCCCCCGCAGACTCCACACCATTCGCCTATTTCCCATTCATACCTAAATGATAGCTTTGCCACAAATAAGCCAGTCTCCTTTAAGAGCAGAAGAATTGGCTTTTCTAGGTGGGGCTAATCAGGGAGGCTGCCTGGATGTAGAAGACAGCAGCCAAGGCCCCTGGCACCAGATATAACAGCTGTTCAGCTCACACTGACCTTTCTTTGGGCCTGTGGGTGTTATGAGCCCTTCAGCTTTTTAACTTTTCTGATAGCGTCTCTGTCAGGTTTCTACCTGTCAGATTCTCTGGCCACTTTCCTGCTGTGCGTGGACTTTGGGCTGTGAGGCTCTGCCACCTTTTAGATTCCTAGTGGGTGGCAAATCTGATTGGCTTGGGTTGCCTGGCCTTTGAGTTCTCAGTTCCCTGCCTTGGCCTGAAACCCTCTTGCTTTTGTCCACTGTGCCCTCTG
This sequence comes from Sapajus apella, assembly GCF_009761245.1. Taxonomy (NCBI): domain Eukaryota; kingdom Metazoa; phylum Chordata; class Mammalia; order Primates; family Cebidae; genus Sapajus; species Sapajus apella. Next base: position 9,336,331 of record NW_022436977.1, on the reverse strand, counting down.
CCCTGACCCACAGACTCAAGGCCCAGACTCACCCTGAATGTTTGCACTTGGTGAGGGGTGACGGTGGGGGTAGGGGATGAAGAACACCTGTGTGCGAAACACAGCCTCCCCACCCCTCCCCCGTGAGGATCCAGGTCTCTTGGATTAGGCTGTGCTCCAAATACCCATTGCAAGACTTGCATCACACAAATGAGCCCCCTTTTCCATACTCTAAGGTCTCTATTAGCTTAGCCACTTTAGAAAACTGTAGGTGGTTTACGAAATTCATTTTGCATACATATATTCGTGTGGGTGTGTAAAGACAGTATTTTTCTGGACCAAATTGATAGACATGGTGTGCACTAGACAGAAGCTTTGAAGAATTAAAATAGCTAATGTTTGTTGAACACTTGGTGTGCCAGACTAGCACTTTCCATACATTATCATAGCTATTCCTCCCCAAAAGTGTATAATGTAGGTAATATTATTCTCCCTATGTTACCGATGAAATGGAAGCTTAGGTTAATTAACATTCTCAAAATTACCCAATTAGTAAATGCAGGAGCGAAAATCTGAGTCCTGGAAGTTTAATTCCAGAGCCTGCAAGCAATGCTGAAACTAGAATTACGCTGAAAAATCTTAAATGTAGGTATATATATACACGTGTGTGTGTGTGTGTGTGTGTATGCGCCCTATATCACACTGAGGAAAGTTGCCAAGTTCCCCAAGATTCTAAGTTTTTGCCTTGCCAAGAGAGAATGATGGCTCCAAGTTCCAACACCCTGGGCGGGGGAGATCCTTAGGGAGTAGGAGACTCATCAAGAGAGGTAACGTATCTGAGGCCTGCCAAAGGCCTTAAGAAAAGGAAGCTGAGAACCAAGACGTTTTCTAAGAAGTTCGCTACCGGGTGTCACACAGGCTGGCTTCCCAAGTGCAACTTCTGAGTTTTTAATGGGTTCCATGAAAGAGCCAGGTCACCCCAGCGGCCTCTAGAGGGCTCAGGAAGCTGCAGCCGCGGGCTGCCCTCTAGCGGCGGTGCTGACTGGAATGTGAGTCTTTTCGGGTCTTCGAGGACCCTCAGGGAGTAGAAGGAGACCAGCAATGGGAGGCGTGGCAGATAGCATCAGACTAAAGAGTCCTTATTGCCAGAATGAGATATCCTTTCAGGGAGGAGAGGGTCAGCCCTCACTGCTCACTTAACATCTGGGAGTTTTGTTCCAGTCTTCAGAAAAGACTGTGAATAAAATTATGACACTAAGAAGTCTGATGAAGTTAACCAAAATTTTGGATGTGGACTCAAGCCAAACCCAGGGACCCTGGATAAAGGCAGGAGTGTAGCCATATGCTTCTCACATTATGTGGACTACTCTGATTGTGAAACCCTGTACTGAGGACCCTCATGGACCCAGAATCAATGTGGCTCATTTTCTCAGAGCGTCATTTTGACTGTCTGGTAAATAAGGTAAGAGATCGTAGTAAGCATTACTTTTTAAGATAACATACAAGTATTTCCCAACCCTGAGGAGGCTAAGTTTATTCTCTACTGGGAAAGTGTACACTAGAGGAAAATTTGGAGGAACACTGGTGTAGTGGGGAAGAAAAATCTGGCCTTGGAGTCAGAAGACCTGGGAATTCAAACCCTGTTTCCATCTCTATAAAAATGAAAATAATGACATACATCACAGGGTTCCTGTAAGGAACAACATGTAAAGTGATAGGTAAACCAGGGAAGTGTCTACTTTTAAAGAGTATCTACAAGGTGGATTGTGAGCACCTTAAAGGAAATGACTTTTATTTATCCTAGTAGTCCCAGGACATAATTCCTGTCTCCTAGCTATTTAATAAATATTGTTGAATTTAGTACTTACCTAACCCTCATTTTCCTAGTCCAATCCATTATACCATCTTGCTCTCTTATGTCTGTAAACCTTGTCTCCCTTATGAAACTGTAAATATTTTACACTGTTCAGACTGTAGTATATATATTTATCATGCCTGATATATAGTAGTATTAGGTACAGAAAATATGAATAAATAAGACCTGGCCCCAACTTAAAGTAGTTTACATTTTGTGGAGTAGACCAACATATTAACATATATTAATTATATAAGTTGATGAGTTATAAAATATAAACATGTTCACTAGTGCTGTGGAGTCATAATAGAGGGAGGGATTAGTCTTGCTCAGGGTAGGTCTGAAGAAGGCATCATTGCTGGCATTTTAATTGGGTCTTGCTAGATGAATAGGAGTTGAATAGGCAGAGCAACAGCGGGAAGATGATTTCAGGTAAAGGGAATAACATGAGCACTGGTGTGAAGCCATGAAGGGGCACTGGTTGATGAGGCATAATGCATAGCCTGGTGCTGACTCTGTGATCAGATCCTAAATGAGTATAGGCGAGGGAAAAGAAGGAGAGGGAGACAAAAACACATTTTACAAAATGTCAGTCTGCATTATTAGTTAGGAATGTTCTGTCAAAAGAAGGCCTGGAAAACGGTTTCCTTATTGGTGCATATTGGTTAAGAACTGAAAGTGTATGTTTCCTTTCCACAAAGTATGGTGGTTTACCAGATATGGAAAAGGTAAAGTTCTACCCTGTTCTCCGTCTTTCCCCACTTAAATATTAAAATGAAATACTCCCCTCATCCTCTTTCCCCCTATCATTACTTCCTCTGTGTTTTTCCATTGCAAACTTTCTCCTCTAGAAGCTGAAAGTAGAATGTGTAATCACCTACATATTATTTAAGAGAACATGGAAAGAAGGCTTTTTACTTCCTCAAGATCTTCCTTGACAGCAGAAAGTGATAGATAATTTCTTTCAGCTAAGTTGTCTTTCACAGTGCAAGTAGTCCTAGGAGGGCTGATATATTAAGTTTCAATGCTATAATGTGGTTGAGCTTTCTTTCAGTCTTACTTTTAATATCATTAGAGAGAAGTGGATGTTAGAAGGAGTGGAGAGGAGAAAAATAAAAGCAGCAGCAAGATTACAGAAAAGGGAAATTGTAGGGTTCAGAACTAAGTGAATATTGGCAAATTTGGATACATGTTCTCAATACCAGGAGTGCTAATGTAAATATGCTGTGAAAATGTGAATTCTTCTGTTAGAGCACAAATATGTCATTATGTCATTAAAACAATGTATAGCCCGGTGTTAAGGCTAAGTAGCCTAACTATTCGAGCATTGGCAAGGCAGCAGGCTGTTAACAGCACTATCACTCCCTGGCTATATGACCCTATCTATACGAGCCATTCTTTCAAATTCTTTTTTTTATCTCTGAGGATTAGTGGGATAAAGTTCACATAATGTACTCAGCTCTTCAATTGAGTGGTATATTGAAACGAATGCCAGGTCCTGCTTTGATTTCACTTGGACGTTTTCCATCGTTGGTACCATACACATGTTTATGTTGTAACCTTCCATTCTTTTTTTTTTTTTTTGACATGGAGTTTCGCTCTTGTTACCCAGGCTGGAGTGCAATGGCGCGATCTCGGCTCACCGCAACCTCCACCTCCTGGGTTCAGGCAATTCTCCTGCCTCAACCTCCTGAGTAGCTGGGATTACAGGCACGCACCACCATGCCCAGCTAATGTTTTGTATTTTTAGTAGAGACGGGGTTTCACCATGTTGACCAGGATGGTCTCGATCTCTTGACCTCGTGATCCACCCGCCTCAGCCTCCCAAAGTGCTGGAATTACAGGCTTGAGCCACTGCGCCCGGCCCATTCTTTTATATTAAAGAAGGTTCAAGTTAATATTATCTATCTAAATTTTAAAGGAAGTGTTTACTTCTACTCGGGCCAAAAAGGTCCCTAGGAGAAATTTGATCTCTTAGAAATTCAGGAAAGGAGCGGCTGTGAACAGAAGCTGGTAAAGGAAAATACGAAATTGTGACACTAAAAGTGGTTTAGTTATTTACCTAACACTAAAAGTGACAATAAAAAGACACCAGAGTCAATCCTGCAGTGAGGAAGTTGGTGCCAGTGCAGTATGAACAGGTCAGGGCCTAACCAATAATTCACAAACTCAGTCATTCTTCCATTCCTTTCAAGGCCCATTTGAGAACCTGCTATGTACAAGTTATTATGCTGCAACCTTAGAAAGGTTAAAAATAAGTAGTAAATAAAATATTGTTCTCATTTTCAAGAAGCTCATAATCTAATTGGAACACTACTCATGTCAGCCCATACATATTTTTTAAAGTGAAATAAAAACACAAGAAAAAATAGGATAATTTATTGAGGTATTTGTTTGGGTTTTGTTCTCCTTATATTTTCCCTCCCTTCCATTCCAGCCAGCCTTCAAGGGAATTTTGTGTTACTAGGCAGAACATTGTCTTGTCTGACAAGAGCTCTCTCTTAGGCAACTCCGGGGGGCATTATTCACATTGTAAATGAAGCCTCCTGGAACAGGACTCCTTAGAATGCTGTGTCAATGTTATTTCTGGAGTTGTACCCAACAATCTACCTTCCTAGTCTGTTGCTCCTTGAGGAGATATTGCTAGGGGATTTAAAAGGTAAGCACATCTGGGAAGACAGAGAACGAGAAAGAAGAAGGGGCTATGGGCAGGTGGAATTACAGAAAACAAAAAATTTCCCCAAACTGTAGAAAATGAAAGATTAGGGTTCCAGTAGTGAGAGTAAGAGTACCCCAGGGAGATATTCTAACCTCATATGGATGCTTGGTGCCATCAGGGAGACTGGATTCCCTTGCCCCTCTTGGCCCATAAGTGGAGGAATTGCCTGGCTTCTAGGGACCAGTGAGGATGTCAAAGTCCATCTTCCATTTTCTACGCTCAACATAAGTCAAACTCTACTACAATACTAGGAAGAGAGGGAAGCCTAGTAAGAACTGAGATTGGATTTCCTTCTACTCCAGCAGAATTAAGGCTGAGATCACTTAAGTCTGTGATAAATTTAATTTGATTTAAAGAATAGTGACATGTTATGCACACCCAAATTTGTACTTGCAAATTTATACCTCCTAGTGGTGGATATTATATATTAAAAACAGTGTCAGGTAAGATACATAAGATTAAAAACTTTACTGAATGGCATAGCTAATAACTGCTAAGGGAATTTAGAGAAAGAGCAAAAGGAGCTGAAGTTAAAAGCTGCTTTGTGGAGGACTTGGGATGGAGCTAGAGTGCAAATAAAAGGATTTTTAAAGGTGGGAGAAAGAATGGAGACAAGTACAAAGGGAAAGGCAGTGTGAGTAGAAGCAGGAAAATGAGCATGCAAATGACAAGACACACAGGAGTCTGGTCTAATTGGAGTGAGCAGCTGATGACAAAGCTTTTATGGGGTACGAAATTCTGAGTCTAATGAAGCTAGTCTGAGGAATTTGTGCTTCCATACTGTACACTGCACAAAGCGAAGTTCTACCAGAGAACAACTAGTAGGAGATACATATTTTATATGTGTATGTTTATATATTTTAAAGAAATTGGCTTACATAATTGTGAGGGTGGCAAGTCTGAAATCTTTAGGGCAGGCCAGCAGGTCAAAAATCCCTTGCATAGTGGAGGCTGCAACCCACAGGTGAAATTTCTCCTTCTTTAGGAAAAAAACCTCAGTTTTGCTCTTAAGACCTTTCACCTGATTGGATGAGACCCACCCAGATTATTTAGGATAATCTACTTAACGTCAACTGATTGTAGATAATTAACCACATCTGCAAAATACGTACCTTTACAGCAACATCCAGCTTAGAGTATGATTGAATAACTGGGTATGTGTCAGCTTGGCTAGGCCGAGGAACCATGATGCTTACCACACTCGGTAAGTCACTCACATATTTGAGAAGAAGAAGATGTCCTTGGATTTCCTTTATGTGGATCTCAGGAAAGGTAATTTTCTATGAAGTGGATCAACCTGTCTCCTTTCCGAAAATAGATCTATTTTCTGTGCTCTTTCCTGTACATAAATGTTTATTCCTAAATATGAATTTCTGTTTTTCTTTATCCCCTTTTCCCCTGCCATCCCCTGAAGTTATGTCAGTGTTGCATTGTGGCTGATGTTAGTATGTTTTCTTCTTTTAAAATGCCTCTAATTATGCCCGTAGTGTGATTCTCCTAATTCAGCAAAGCCTCAGATTGTCTGCCATACCCACAGCCCCCGCTCTAAGGCTGGTTCTATCGCTGTAAGCTTCTGTCCTTGTCTCCTGTAACTCTGGCCTCCTGGTTGGAACAGGGCTCAACATCTGACACCATGGCGATCAATCTTCTGTTTAGATAGTGGCTTGTGAGCTGACTCAATAAAGCCTTTGCCCAAGGAAGAGGTTAGTAATTAGCTAACGAACTGATTCCTTTTTTGGAGAGTATGAATATGATAAAGAGAGAAAGTTAGGCAGTTGGGAGTAAAAACAGTAGCTAAAGGATACACAAGAGAAAGCTGACCTCAAAAACCATTAGACAACAACCGGTAGAGGCAATGATTAAGCAGAAACTGTGAAGAGAAGCTCAGAGGGCTTACGGAAGATAAGATAGTGGCTTAGTAATGTAGGAGCAGTAGGCCCAGGGATTGATAGGAGCTGAGTAAATTTCTGGATGGAGCACTAGAGAAAGGGGGTACAAATGAAGAGAAATGGCTTATTAGCCAGGCCCTGAGGAAATTCTGGATAGCCACCCAGAAATCCAGGAACAGACATACAAGTAAACTTACATACAAGAAAATTAAAGACAGCTGGGGCATGAAAGGTTCATGTAGCCTCCAGTGCAGCTCTAGCAACGGAATTATCTTCTCAGACATTCAGAAGACTTTCATTACTTCCTTAGTTTAGTGTGATTTTCTCCTCCCCACAGAGAGTACTACACATAAAGTTATGGCCTTGCTGGTCTGAAGGGGTCACACATTTATCAAGATTTGCATCCTCTCAGCAGTTTTTCCTTATCCATTCCCTATCCGCTCCCAGCTAGGTTGTGTTAGCTGTCTCTTTTCTGTGGTTCTGTGGCACCTTGCACAGCCTATGTTATACTACCTCGTTGTAGGCTAATTGTGGGTTTGTTTGCCTATTTCTTGCATCAACACTCCCTCTCCCTGACTTCCAATACTGCAAACTATATGTGGTCAGGAAGCATGTTTTTAATCTTCTCTTTATCTTCAACATATACTATAGTCCCTACCACAAAGTAGCCAAACAATAAATGTTTGTTGAATTGAGATATTGAATTAGAAAAAGCTCCTTTTGTCTAGGTTAAGAAATAAAAGCAGAATGTCAGAGAAAGCAAAATGAGCTAATAAGAAAGCTCAATATTTTATTTATAATAATAGTGCAAGAGCTGAGAACTGAGTTAATTCGTACTTAAAATTCATGTCTCCATGACCCTACAGAAAAATTTCAGGCAGCCAACTTTGTTCAGCCTGACATCTGGTGCTGCAATTCTCCACATTTAAAGGTACTCTGGCCAGCCTTGTTCCTTTTAAGGAAAAGAGTCTGCTACATGCTTCCTATAACCTCTAGTTTCTCATCTGAATTCAGATCCGCACTCTTGGGCAGATGAGGCTTGAGGATGACCCTCAGGGAAATCCCCCAGGCTTCTGAGTTTGGAGTCCAGGATCCAAGTCTCAGCTTTACCACTCGCCACTTTTGTGATTTCAAGGAAGTTCTTAACTTCTCTGAGCCTCAGTTTTCCAACTGGTAAAAGTGGGGATAATAACTCCCTCACTCAGTTGTACTGATAATTTAATGAAAACTATTTCTGAAAATACCTAGCACAATGCTTTACATGTAGTAAGAGCCAAATAAATATGAATTTGCCTTCCTTTTTTTTTCTGGGAGGTAGAGAGGAGAAGACAAGCAATAGATTGATGGCAAAGGACAAGGGCCCTAAAACTGACAGAAGCTGTGAAACCAATAGTGGTGGCAGCCTAGCTGTTACATGCCACTACTTTAAAATCTGATAAAGCACGGGTCGTGATCACTGAAAGCCGCATTGCACCTAAGATAGCTGCTACAAGAAATTCCTTGATCAGATCACAGAAGGACATTCAAACTCTGTGCGTTTGAAATGTATACACCAGATAGTGAAAGTGGCACCATTGGATGGCAAGAAGAAAAAATTTAGCCTACACCAAGCAAAAACAACAGCCACCACCAAAAAACAACAAAAAAGGAGAGGTTCAATACATGCTATGTCAGAGGGTTCTGGGAGTGTACAGAGATGTCTGACTTTGACCCCCTGCAAATATCAATGCCATAACTAAAAAAGGAGAAAGAAGGGAGGAAGTTCATAATCAGTTGGAAAATCTTACACAATATTTATAGGAATTTCAAACATATATCCCTTCTGAGGACCCTCAAGAAAGCCAGATGACACCAGCTATTCTTTTCACGGACTCAAAAGCCCAAATAATATTAGAGGCGAGGGTCTATGCTTTCTAGGTACTCTTCGAAGGGTTCTCTTAATGAGTATTAAAGCTGTTAAAGTTAGCTCCTGATGTACTCTGAGCAGGCGACTCAGCAGTCAGGAATTGAGGTATGGCAGGGAGGGGAGTAGAATTCCAAAACAAGATGAGCTTGTTAGCCAAATCTGACTGAAAATGTCACTAATCACTGCCCAATGCATAAGGTGGAAAAAGTGGCTAAAAATTACAGCTCTTTGCAATCGGTGTCTCCCACCCCCATGAAGGAACATTTAAAAAAATAGAATAGACTACCCAATGTATTGTTAAAGGCAAGTGACATGAGGCTAAGTACCCCTTTGCACTATAGTTGGTGAAATTTTATCATTTTAAATCCCCTCAGAGAATTGTTGGAGTAGGGCTTCACTTTTCTTTCTGTGTCACAGAAACTGAGTATCTTTTTAAATGTTTTGAAGTAAAAATGGCAAGAACATAGTTTATCACCCACAAATTATATTTCATGGTGTTTTGACAGAGTTAATTGAAAAATCCTGTGTATGAAGAGTAACTCAAGATGTCACCCGGCAGGAAAGTTACCTCTATTAAATCTTATGAAATGACTGAAAAGATTAAGAGGGGTGGGGACAGGACTGGGTGCAAAAAAGTGCCATTAAGTGTATGAGAAATTTTTAGGAGATGATATCAAACCTTAGAAAAACATTCTAGAGAAAACATACATATTCACAGGCTCCAGATTGCTGAGGAGGTAGGAGAAATTTCAGGAAAGCTGCAAGCTCAGAGAGAGCAGATTCTGTGAATAGGACATCCTAGGGTAATGACCAGAGTGATTAATTGAAACACTGCATTTGGAGCAGCTGGACTGCTACTCACATTCTCTTCTCCTATTTGTAATTGTTCACAGATTAAAGTAGTGAGCCTGTGGATTCTGAGAGCAAATGGTCAGAAGAGTAGCAGTGGACCCCAGGAGGCACAGGGAGGCTCCTCAGTCTGAAAAGAAACACTCTCCCCAGCAATATGCCCTTCCCTTCCCCTATAATCACAAGTCAACCCACATCAAGCAGAAGGAGAGAGCTAACAGGGATTCTCATTTATAAAGTATGAGAATAATCCAATACAAGAATAATACAAGTTTGCAGAGACACCAAACTCAGAAAAAACAATACCTAAGGAAAGAGAGTTTATAAATTTAAAAAAGATAAGTACAAATTCTTTTTATAAATTTTATAATTTTAGGAAAATATAATTGTTGTATGTAAAATATATGCTTATAAGTATCACAAATATAATAATTATCCTCAACGAGTTTCAAAATATTACATCCGTGAAAATTAAACAATGATCCCAGAAATTTAAAAACATGATTTTTGAAATAAACTCAGCAGATGTGTATCACCAATAGAATCTCTTTGAAAGGATGACTATAGCATAAACTTTAACAAAATAAATGATGAATCCAAGAAGATGAAGGTGAAGGGTTCAAGAATCAGTGGAGAGAAGAGAAATTAGATGATTTGTCTAAATATGACATGTATTTAAAATTAATAACATAAAATTTAAATCTAGATTAGACATTGGCAAATGTTTTCTGTAAAAGGCCAGATAGTAAATATTTTCAGTTTTGTGTTCCATATGGCCTCTGTTGCAACTACTCAGCTCTGCTTTTGTAGTGTGAAAGCAGCCACAGATAATATATAAATGAATGTGCAAAAAAACATTACAAAAGGAGGGAGCAGAACCCCTATTCTAGATGATTGCAACATAAAGATGGCAGGGACAAGGCATAATGGGAAGTTCTAAAAGTTATATGTTTTATAACTTTTATATAGCTGTTTATATGATAAACACATACACACACATATGGACAACCAGATGGCAGAAAAAAAGTCAAGCCATCAATAATTTCAGTACATGACAAATGAGCAGAATTTCTTTAATAAAGAGAATCTCAAATTTGGTAAAACATCAACAGCAAATCTGTCTATCTGTTATTTAGAAAAAGACATCTAAAAAGAAGGTTGAAAATAAAAACATAGAAAGATACATCAGGCAAGTTCTAATAAGGATAACAAATATAGGAACATTAATGTTAGACAAAAAAGAATGATGGGAAAAGGTTTTGACAAGATAAAAAATGTTCATATTGGTGGAAAATACAATTCTATAAGAAGCTATACTAATAATGAACCTTTATAAATCTAACAATATAACATCAAATATCATCTTTATAACTTACAAGCAGAAAATGATAGAAATATAAGTAGGAATGAAAAATACAGAGCCATTTTGGAAGACTTTGACACATATCTCAAATTGATAGATCAAGTAGGAAAAAATAAGTAAGGGTAGAGAGGATTATAATAACAAAGAAGCCTGATTGAATAAGGGACCTTGTATGCAATAAACACTGAATGCGTAGTCTCTTCAAACACACATGAAACATTAACTGGCTACTAAAACTCAAAGAAAATGTTAAATTTCCACGTAAATCATTCAGGTCACATTTTTATCACATTTTTTATACTGAAATAAAATTTTAATTAATCAAAAAATAAGGAAATTGTTTATAAACTTGAAAATAAAAACCTCTCCTTTAATACAAAGAAATTTAAAATGAAATTATAAATTATTTAGAAATGATAATATCTTAAAATTATTGAACATTATTATACAACCAGCATTATGTTAAGTGGTCTACATGGATTATTTTTTTATTTTCACAGTAATCTTGGGAAGTTGATTCCATTATCATCTCATTTCACAGATGAGGAACTGAAACACAAAGGTCTACTAACTAACCTGGCCAAGGGCACACAATTCATAAATGACAGAGTTGGAATTTGAACCTAGACAGCATGATCCAGAGCTAGTGCAATTGCAACAGCATGAATGACAATGAAAACAATACAAATCAAAATCTACGTATACTCAGAGAGAATGCAGCCAGGAATGCATGTTTTAAAAATAAGAAAAGATTGGCTAGAAATAAATCATGTATAAAGCTTAAAAAGCTAGTGGAAAAAAATACATAAAGCGGAAACAAGGATATTACTAAAGAAAAAAATGAATAAAATGTGGGAGGTTGAGGTGGGATAAATTTGTATAAAACTAAGAGACGATTTTTTTCAAAAGAACCAAAAAAGTCAAAAGTCTGGAATGTCCGACCAAGGTTAAAAAAAAAAAAGAGAGTTATCAGCTTTAGAAATTAGAAGGGGTTATAATTATAGGTATGAAACAGATTTTGAAAAGTTTGAGGTGAATACTGAATCTAAACTAATATTTATTTATTTGTTTGTTTTTGAAAAGTTTTAAGTTCAGGGGTCCATGTGCAAGATGTACATGCTTGTTACATAGGTAAATGTGTGTTATGGGGGTTTGTTGTACAGATTACTTCATTGCCCAGGTATTAAGCCTTGTGTTAATTGCTTGTGTTTTTTGATCCTCTCCCTCTTCCCACCCTCTGCTCCCCGCCCCAGGCTCCAGTGTGTATTGCTCCCCACTATGTGTCCCTGTGTTCTCATTATTTAGCTCCCACTTATAAGTGAGAACATATTGTATTTGATTTTCTGCTCCTGCATTAGTTTGATAAGGATAGTGGCCTCAAGCTCCATTCATGTCCCTGCAAAGGACATGATCTCATTCCTTTTTATGGCTGCATAGTATTCCATGGTGTATATGTACTGCATTACCTTTACCCAGTCTATCATTATCTAGGTTGATTCCATGTCTTTGCTATTGTGAACAGTGCTGCAATGAACATACCTGTGTATGTGTTTTTATAATAGAATTATTTATTAATATATTCCTCTGGGTATATACGCACTAATTAGATTGTTAGGCCAAATGTTATTTCTCAATCTAGGTCTTTGAGGAATCATCACACTTTTGTCTTCCACAATTGTTGAACTCATTTATACTCCCATCAACAGATAAAAGTGTTCCCTTTTCTCCACAACTTCACCAGCATATATTATATTATTTTTTGACTTTTTAATAATAACTGTTCTGATTAGTGTGAGATGATATCTCATTGTGGCTTTGGTTTGCATTTCTCTTATGATCAGTTATGTTGAGCTTTTTTATATGTTTGTTGGCTGCATGAATGTCTTCTTTTGAGAAGTGTCTGTTTATGTCCTTTGCCCACTTTTTAATAGGATTATTTGGTTTTTCTTGTAAATTTGTTTAAGTTCCTTGTAGATACTGGATATTAGATCTTTGTCAGATGCATAATTGCAAAATTTTCTCCCATTCTGCTGGTTTTCTTTTTTCTCTGTTGACAGTTTCTTTTGCGGTCCAGAAGCATCTTAGTTTAATTAGATTCCATTTGTCAATTTTTGCTTTTGTTGCAATTGATTTTGACATCTTCATCATGAAATCTTTGCCAATGCCTATGTCCTGAATGGTATTGCCTAGGTTTTCTTCCAGGGTTTTTATAGTGTTGGGTTTTACATTTAAATCTTTAATACATCTTGAGTTGATTTTTGTATATAGTATAACGAAGGGGTCCAGTTTCAGTTTTCTTCAGACGGCTAGCCTGTTTTCTCAATACCGCTTATTAAATAGGGAATGTTTTCCCCATTGTTTGTTTTCATCAGGTTTTCAAAGATCAGTTGGTTGAAGGTGTGTGATCTTATTTCTGGGTGTTCTATTCAGTTCTATTGGTCTATGTGTCTTTTCTTGTACTGGTACCATGCTGTTTTGGGTACTGTAGTCCTGTAGTATAGTTTGAAACCGGGTAGCTTGATGCCCTTAGCTTTGTTCTTTTTGCTTAGTACTGCCTTGACTATTCATGATCTTTTTTGGTTCCACATAAATTTTTAAATTGTGTTTTCTAGTTCTGTGAAGAAGTTGATGGTAGTTTAATGGTAGTAGCATTGAATCTATAAATTGTTTTGGGCAGTATGGCCATTTTCACAATATTGATTCTTCCAATCTATGAGCATGGAATGTTACACTGTTTGTGTCATCACTGATTTCTTTGAGCAGTGATTTGTACCTTGAAGAAGTCCTTCATTTCCCTTGTTAGCTACATTCCTAGGTTTTTTATTCTTTTTGTAGCAATTGTGAATGGAAGTTCATTGATGGTTTGGCTCTTGGCTTGCCTGTTTTTGGTTTATAGGAATGCTAGCGATTTTTGCACATTAATTTTTGTGTCATTCTTTTTCATTTTATCCATTTTGCAGGGGATGGACTTGTGTCTGATTATGGTTTATTCTTATTTGCATTTCTCTGATTACTAATTATATGGAACATATTTTCATGTGCTTGTATTCATATTGATAGTCTCTTTTGTAAAATGCCTGCTCAAGTTTTTTGCTCATTTTGTTTATTGATTTGTCTTTTTCTTATTGATTTGTAGATGTTCTTTAGATATTGTAGATATGTTATTTGTTGGATATATATGCGTATATATGTGTATATATAAATACATGCATATACACAGCTATATGTATATATAAAAACATATATGATACATGTATAAGTACATATATATAGCAAATATCTTCTACTAAACTATGTCTTGCTGTTTTATCCTCTTACTGATGTCTTTCAATAAACGGAACCTCAGAACTTCAATTAATCTATCTTTTATGTTTTATGTTTTGGGGGTATCTTATTTAAGAAATCACTGTCTACCCAATGTCATGAAATTATTCTGTTATCTTCTAGAGCAGGGGTCAGAAATTTATGGCCCACGTGACCTGCCATTTGTTTTTGTAAATCAACTTTGGAACACAGCCATTCTCATCCATTCATTTATGTGTTGTCTATGGCTGCCTTTGAACTACAACAGCAGAGTTAAGTAGTTGCAACAGAGACCATATGACCTACAAAGCTGAAAATATTTGCTATTTGTCCCTTTACAGAAAAAATTTACCAACCTATGTTATAGGATATTACTGTTTTTCTTTCATATGAAGGTCTATAATTTAATCAGTATTAATTTTTGTACATAGTGTAAATTAAGGTTAAAGTCTGTTTCATGTGAATTATCTAATTGCTCCAGCATCATTTATTGAAAAAAAATCTTATTATTACAAAATTGCAGTGGCACCATTGTTGTACATCAAGTACATATATGAACCTATTTCTAGACTTTCCCTTCTGGTGTATGCATCTATTATTATACTAATACCACACTGCATTAAATATTGTAGCTTTATGGTAGGTCATGCTATCTGATATGATGACTTTTCCAAAAATTTCTTCTTGATTTCTTGGCTGCTATAGGTCATTTGCATTTTCATATAACTTATGGAAATCCCTAATACATTTCCACAAAAAAACTCTATTGGGATCTTGATTGGGGTTGCATTGAATCAATAATTAACTTTTTAAAAATAGATTTTTAAGTTATAAAAGTGATTTATAATATTAAGTCTTCAAGTCCATGAACATGGTATATCTACTCATCTAGTTAGATCTTATATTAATTTTTCTCTGAAATGTTTTGCAGTTTTTACTTTAATGATCTTACAAACCTTTTATAAAATTTATTCCCAGGTATTTGAGGTTTTCTAATGCTGCTGTTAATAGTATTGCTTTAAAATTTGTATTCACCGTTTTTGCAAACACATACAAATACAATAGATTTTTATATGTTGATTTTGTATTCAGTGACTGATCTAAATTTATTAATTAACTCTAATTGTGTATATATTATTTTGGATTTTTCTTATTTACAACCATGTCATCTAAAATGACAGTTTTACTTCCTTCTTTCCAGCCTGACAACTCTTCTTTCATGCCTTGTTGCACTAACTAGGACCTGTAATGCAATGATTAATAGAAGTAATGAAAATAAATGTGCTTGAGTGGTTTCTGAATTCAGGAAGAAAGCACTCCACATTTCACCACTAAATATGTTAGTAGCAGGCCTTTTGTACATAAACTTTATCATATTAAAAAGTTCTCATATTTCAAATTTGCTGAGAGCTTTTATGAACTGGTGGTTAATTGGAGGTTTTTTGGCATGGTGATCAGTGATTTTCACTTTTATTATTATTTTGTTTCATTACTTACATAATAAAAGCAAATACAATTTAGTGAGATAAATTAACTTTTTAAACTGATTTTTATTCCTAGAATAAACCAAATTGGTTATGATATGTTATCCTTTTTATATATTCTTTGGATTTGATTATTTAATACTTTGTTCTAATTTTTGTCCCTATGTTCATGAGAATTATTAGCTTGTAATTTTCTTGTATTATAATATCTTTGTCATGTTTTTGTATTAGGGTTGGTCTAGCCTCAAAGAACATAAATTAGGAGGAAGCATACTCTCTTTATTCCCTAAAAGAGGTTGTGTAGGATTGATATTTTTTCCTAAATATTTTGCAGAATTCACCACTAAATACATCCAAGCTCAAATTTGCTTTGAGGGTAAGTTTTAAATTATAGATAGAATATATTTAGCAATGATTTTGATTTCTTTTTTCTTTTATCAGTTTAGATGACTTGTTATCTTGTATAAAATCATTCATTTTATGTAGATTGTCAAATTTATTTATATAAAATTATTCCAAATACTTCTGATTTATCTTTTTATTTTTGTAGGATGTGTAGTGATATTGCCCTTTTATTCTGATATTAGTAATTTATACTTTTGCTTTTGGTTGGTCTTGCTAAGGGTTTATCAAATCTACTGATATTCTTTGAAAAAAGATCTTTGGCTTTGTTGATTTTTCTCAGTTTTATGTCAGCTATTTCATCAATTACGGTTTTCATTTTTATTAACTTCCCTCTATTTCCTGTTCTTTTTCTCACTTCTTGAGATGGTCACTTAAAAATTAATTTTTAGCTTTTTTTCTTTTCTGATGTAGGCATGTAAAGTCAACTTTCTTCTAATTATAGTGAATTTAAAAAATCTAACCAGGAGAGAGAACTGACAGTAATTTTAATAAAAAATTTAATATAAAGAATTATTAGGCCACGTGCGATGGCTCATGCCTATAATCCTAGCACTTTGGTAGATTGAGGCAGGCAGATTACTTCAGGTCAGGAGTTCGAGACCAGCCTGGCCAACATGGGGAAACCCTGTCTCTACTAAAAATACAAAAATTAGCCAGTTATGGTGGCATTCACCTGTAGTTCCAGCTACCTGGGAAGCTGAGGTATGAAAATCGCTTGAACCTGGGAGGGGGAGGTTGCAATGAGCCCAGATCTCACCATTGTACCTCACCCTGGGAAATAGTATGAGAGACTCTCAAAAAAAAAAAGGAACTATTAACCATACTACGTAATTGAAGTCATGAGAGATTTGCTAGCAAGAAGAGGATTCCAAAGGATATAGGAATAGTAGATACAGGTTACAGCTTTCTCCCCTCAGAGCTGACATAGCTGACTCAAGGAAGATACCACCCAGGCCTAAGATTAACAGCCTGTTGTAGAGGGCAATGCTGTGGCTCACTGGATAGCAGAGAAGTTGCCATGTTGCCTTAATGACAAAATGTGCTGGAAACCTTCTGGGGTGCCAGTGAAAGTCATTCGTGGGGAGATGCTTCAGTGGAGTCTTTCCACTACAAAACTGCCTGTTGGTTGCTGGGTGTTGCTGGGTACTGTGAACTGCAGAAACTTGGCTCTGAGGAAAACTATGCATCCTGGAGTAGCAAGCACACCAGAACCAGGAAGCAAAAATCTTTCCCTCCTGCAGCATATTTCTAGTGCCCTCTAATGGACAAAGTTCCAGCTGGCAAGGACAAATAAAGGGCCACACAACAGGCAAATGAGGAATTTGGATTAGAGAGACAATAATTCAGTAAACCCGCTGTTTTAGCTACACCACGTAAATTTTGATGAGTTGAATTTTCATTTTCATTATGTTGACTACTGGTTTATTTAGAAAAGCTTTCTTTAATTTCCAAACATTTTCAGATCTTCTAGTTATGTTTCTATTAGTTGGTTTTGAGGCTAATTCCACCCTGGTCTGAGAATATAACCTATGTGACTTCAACAGTTTTGAAGCTTGTTCAGGTTTGATTTATGCATAGCATATAGTTATTTTCACAAACATTTTATGTGTGCTTGAAAAGAATTCACAGTTGTTGGGTGTTGTATTCTATCGATATATCAAGTAGATCAGATTGATTAATCATTTTGTTCAAATATTCTATATGATTTCTAACTTTTGTTATCTAATTATCCTCTTGCATCTAACACACCAGAGAAAGGTATATTAAACTGATTAAGGTTTTGTCTTTTTCTTCTTTACTTCTACCAATGTTTGCTTATATTACTTGAAACTAGGTTATCATGAACATAAAAATTTAGGATTTTAAATTTTTCCTGTTGAATTGACCCCTTGATCTTTATAAAATGCCATCCTTTATCTCTAGTATACTTCTGGCCTTAAAGCTTACTTTGTCTGGGCTGGGCACGGTGGCTCATGCCTGTAATCCCAGCACTTTGGGAGGCCAAGGCGGGTGAATCACAAGGTCAGGAGATTGAGACCATCCTGGCTAACACGGGGAAACCCCATCTGTACTAAAAACACAAAAAATTAGCTGGTTGCCTTGGCACGTGCCTGTAGACCCAGCTACTCGGGAGGCTGAGGCAGGAGAATTACTTGAATACAGGAGGTGGAGGTTGCAGTGAGCCAAGATTGCGCCAACCTGGGCTACAGAGCGAGACACTCCAGTCTCAAAATAAATAAATAAATAAATAAAGTTTACTTTGTCTGATGTTAATATAATCTCAAACATTCTTTAGGTTACTGTTTGCATGGTATTACCTTTCCCATTATTTTGCTTTCAATCAGTTTGTGAACTTATATTTAAAGGATAACAATACACATGGGTTGTTTTTTTAAAATACAGTCTGAAAATTTTTGCCTTTTCATTAGTGTGCTTAGTCCATTTGCACTTCATGTAATTACTCATGTAATTGACTTTACTTTTGCCATTTTGCTTGTTTTTAAAATTATTTCTCTTTTCTTTCTTTTTCCTTTCCTAATTCTCTTGGGGTTAAATTTTATTGTTATTCTATGTTACTTCCTTTATTAGTTTTTCTTTAATTCAGGTTTATTGAGGTACAATTTCCATACAGTAAAATTCACCATTTTTACTAGATAGTTGTATGAGTTTTGTAAAAAGCATAGTTATGTAACTGCCACCTCAATCAAGGTATAGAGCACTTCCATCATTCCCCTAAATTTGTTTGTGCCTCTTTGAAATCAGCCGTTCCCCATATCCTCAGATCCTGACAACTACTGACCTCTTTTCTATCACTCGAGTTTTGCCTTTATAAAATACCATATAAGTGGAATCATATAATATGTAGTATTTTGTGTTTGCTTCTTTTCTGTAGAATTATACCTCTCAGCTCATTCATGTTATTATTTCCACCATTGTTTTTTTATTATTTAGTAGTGTATTACTGCATGGATATACCAATTTGTTTACCCATTCACCAGTTGAAAGACATTTTTTAAGTTGTTTCCACTTTTCGGCAACTATAAACAATATATTTGGCTTGCCACCAGTCTTTCTTTACTTTGAAAAAGTTGCTATAAACATTCACATACAGGTTTTCTGTTTTGTTTTGTTTTTTTCACATACAGGTTTTAATGTGAATACATTTTCATTTTTCTTGTCTAAATACCTGTGAGTTGAGTTGCTGTGCCATGTAAGTATACATTTAAATTAAGAAACTGAAAACTCATTTCCAAAATAGTAACGCCATTTTTGAATTCCCAGCAATAACCTATAAGGATTCCAGTTTGCACCACATCTTCAGTAGCCCTTGATATTGTCGGGTTTTTTGGTTGTCATTCTAATAGGTGTGTGGTGGAATTTCATTGTGGTTTTAATGTGTACTTCCCCAAACACTACTGATGTAGAACACCTTTTTATGTGCCTATTTGTCATCCACATGTCTTTTTTTCATATAGTATCCGCTCACACCTTTCACAAAGTTTTTTCCCTGGGTTGTTTAATTTCTTCACATTGAGTTTTTAGAATGCTTTATATATTTGGAATAGGAGACCTTTAAATGCTAAGAGTTTTTCAGGTATTTTATCCTAGTCTTTTGCTTATCTTTAATTTTTTTACATGGTCTTTCGAAGAGCTGAAGTTAAAAAGTTTTCCAAAATTTTGATGGACAAATATTTATCATTTTTTACTTTTATGATTCACAGTCCACAGCATTATTGATTAAGGAATCTCTGAGACACATTTGTATGACCTAATGTCACAAAGACTTTAGCCTACATTGTGTTGTAGTAGTTTTACAGATTCAAATATTCCATTTATACTTATTATCTATTTTGACTTCATTTTTTGTGTATGTTCTGAGGCATGGGTTTAGTTTTTGTTTTCTTTTTCAAATGGATGCCCTTTTCCACACTGTTTTTTGGAAAGATGATCAATTTTTCTGTATAGAATTGCCTTTGCAATTCTGTTAAAAATCAGCTATAGATATAAGGGTCTGTGTTTGGTCTGTGTGGTTCCACTGATCTTTATGTCTGTCCTTTCACCAATATCACCCTCTCTCTTGATTACTTGATTATTTATAGTAAATCTTGAAACCTTGTAGTAAGTCCTCCAATTTTGTTCTTCTTTTCAGTTTTTTTTTTTTTTTTGCATACTAGCTCTTTCACTTTTCCTTATAAATTTTTTACTTAAGATAAAAGCCCAGATCATTGATTTGAGAACTTTCTGATTTCCTTTTCCTTTTTTTGTGGTTTTTAAAAATTATATCTTAAGTTCTAGGGTACATGTGCAGATCGTGCAGAATTGTTACATAAGTATACACATGCCATGTTGGTTTGCTGCATCCATCCCCCTGTCATCTATATTAGGTATTTCTCCTACTGTTATCCCTCCCCAATTCCCCCACCCCCTGCTATCCCTCCTCTAGTCACCCGGCCAGCCCCCAACAGACCCTGGTGTGTGATGTTCCCCTTCCTGTGTCCATGTGTTCTTATTGTTCAACACCCACTTATGAGTGAGAACATGTGGTGTTTGGTGTTCTGTTCTTTTATCAGTTTGCTGAGAATGATGGTTTCCAGCTTCATCCATGTCCCTGCAAAGGTCATGAACTCATCCTTTTTTATGGCTGCATAGGTCTCACTCTGTTGTCCAGCATGGAGTGCAGTGGTACAACCATAGTTCACTGTAACTTTGAACTCCTGGAAGGGAGCAATCCCACTGCCTCAGCTTCCCTGAGTTGCTGAAACTACAGGAATGTGCTACCAGGCCTAGCTTTTTAAAATTATTTTTTTTGTAGAGATGGGGTCTCCTGATATTGCTCAGGCTGGTCTCCAATTCCTAGCCTCAAGCAATTTTCCTGCCTTGGCCTCCCAAAGTGATGGGATTACAGGTATAAGCTGCCATACCCTTCTTATAATTTTTAAATATAAGCATTAATGCTAAAACTTTCACTATGAGGACAGCTTTATCCACATCCCAGTAATTTTGTTATGATGTTTTTTCATGTTCATTCAATTGCAACTATTTTCCAATTTTTTGGCAAGTTTTTCTGTGATTAGGGTTTGTATAGCATATGATTTTCTACCCTTTTATTTTTAATCTTTTTAAGCTTTTTAATCCCTTACTGATATTCAGTCTTACTGCTTTTTTGATTACAGAGAGAAAAGTGTTGAAATCACTCACCATAATTTTGGACTTACCTAATATCATTTATTCTTCAGATTTTTCTTCCTGTATTCTGCAAACCTTTTGTTAGATGTGTGCATATTATGCATTTTTTTGTATATTCTTGGTGAATCAGTTTCTTGTTATTATGTAATTTTCCTTCTTTTTTTTTTTTTTTTGGAGACAGAATCTCACTCTGTCACCCAGGCTGGAGTGCAGTGGTGCGATCTTGGCTCACTGCAACCTCTGCCTCCCTGGTTCAAGTGATTCTCCTGCCTCAGCCTTCCAAGTAGCTGGGACTTCAGGTGTGCACCAACATGTCCAGCTAATTTTGTATTTTTACTGGAGATGGGGTTTCCTCATGTTGGTCAGGCTGATCTCAAACTCTTTACCTCAGGTGATTCACCCACCTTGGCCTCCCAAAGTGCTGGGATTACAGGTGTGAGCCACTGCACCCGGCTAATTTTCCTGTTTATCCCAGGAAATGTTCCTATACTGAAGTTGTATTTTCTGATACTAATATTGCCACACTAGCTTTCTTATGATTACTGTTTGTATGACATATGATTTTCTACTCTTTTATTCTGAACTGTTTTTGTTTTTTTCATTTACAGTGAGTTTCTTGTAGATAGGATGTAGTCAGGTCTCTTTAATTTTTAAAATTGAGGTAAAATACACAAAATATAAAAATTCACCATTTTCAACATTTTAAAATGTATAATTTAGTGGTTTTTAGACTATTTACAATGTTGTGCAGCTGTCATCAATATTTAATCTCAGAACATTTCCATCATTCCAAAAAGAAACTCATACCTATTAGCAGTCAGTTCCAATTCTCTCCTTTCTTCAACCCTGGCAATCACTAATTTACTTTATTTCTCTATGGATTTTCATATTATGGATATTTCATATAAATGCAATATACAATATGTGGCCTATTGTCTGTCTTCTTTCAGCATGTTTTGAAGTTTCATCTATATTATAGCATGTGTCATTCTTTCATTTCTTCTTATGGTTGAACAAGATTTTATTGCATGGATATATTACATTTTATTTATCCAGCTCATCAGTTGATAGGCACTTGGGTTGTTTTCACTTTCTGGCTATTTTGAATAATTCTGCTATGAACATTCATGTACAGCTTTTTGTGTGAACATATGTTTTCCCTTCTCTTGGGTATATACATGGGAGTGGAAGAGCTGAGTCATGTGGTACCTCTAATTTTAACTTTTTGGGGAACTGCTAAACTGTTTCCCACAGTGGCTGCACCATTTTGTTTCCCAATAGGTTTGACATAAAAAAAAATGACATTTAACATTCTTTTTTATTTAGTGTGTTTACATCATTTACATTAAATGAAATTATTGATATGGTCAGATTTAAATATCTCGTCTTGCTAGTTGTTTGCTATTTGTTTAATTTGTCCTTTTTTCTCTTTCTGTCTGCTCTTGAATTGTGTATTTTTTTTGTAACTCAGTATGTATCTTTATTGTTGGTTTACTGACACTTCTTTTTGACTTTTTAGTGGTTGACATAGAATTTATAATGCATGTCTTAGTTAATCACAGTTTACCTTCAAATAACATTATATCACTCACATGTAATGTTAGTACTTTACAATAGGATACTCCCAGCTGCTCCCTCCAGTCTGTTTTTCTATCATTTTCTTATATTTCACCTTTACACATGTTGTAAACCCGAAGTACTCCTTCTATTTTTCCTTTAAAAAGTTGATTATCTTTTAGAACAATTATAATAAGGAAAAACGTCTTTTATCTTCATCATTTCTTTGTGTAGATTTAAATTTCTGTCTAGCTCTGATTCTTTCTGAAGATTTTTTTGACACTTCTGTTTACATTTGTCTGAAAGTCTTTATTTCTTCTTTATGTTTGAAACATAGTTCCATAACATTCTGGCTTGACAATTTTTTTTAGCACTTTAAATATTTATTTTCATTCTTTCCTAGCTTGTATAATTCCTGATTAATAATGTACTTCAGTTCTTATCTTTGTTGCTCTATTTGTAACATGTCTTTTTACTTCTGGTTGTCTTTAAGATTATCCCTTTATCTTTCACTTTTAGCACTTTCAATATGATATATCCAGGTGGCTTTATTTTTGTTGCTCTTGTTTATCCTGCTTATGGTTCTCTGACCTTCTCAGATCTGTGGCTTCATGTCTTACATTATTTTGGAAAAATATTAACCATTAACTCTCCAAATATTTATTTGGTTTCTCTCTCTTCTCTGTCATTTCCACCCCTAATGCCATCCGTGGGGATTTCCATTCTACACATGGTAGACCATTTGATATGATACCACAGCTCTTGGGTGCTCTGAGCCATTTTTATTTTCCCACTGTCTTTTTTGTCCTTCAATTTGGATAATTTCTATTGACCTACATTTAATTTCACTGACTTTCCTTGACGTTTTGAGTGCACTGAAAGTAATCTTCATCTCTGTTACCATGTTTTATTTCTAGCATTTCCATTAATTTCTTATAATTTCCATTTCTTTGCTGAAATGCTGTGTTCTTGTGCATGTTGTTAATTTTTTCCCACTAGAACCATATGAATTGTAGTTATTTTAAGTTATTTGTTGGATAATTTTAATGTCTACATTATCCCTTGAATCTTGTTTTTTTGGTTGCGTTGTTTTTTGACAGTGAGTTTGTTTTTTCTTGCTTTTACATGTCTCTTTGTCTCTTTTTTTAATGAAAGTCTTCATGAATTTGTCTGTCATCCTTGCACAGGGCCATGCTAATCATCTCTGTATCATTCCAATTTCAGTGTATATACTGCCAAAGAGAGCACTTTCCTAAAGGTCTATTAATTGCCAGAGAGTGTGTAGAACAGTAAGATTTAGGTAAGTAGTATTTATTACCTGAAAATGGTCAGGCATGTTTTTTTTTTGTTCTTTTACAATGTTTGTGTGTGTGGAAGATTGTGTCAAACTTCTCAGGAATGGAGCTGGTTTTATGTTTTGCTGTTGCTGTGTTTGTCTTCATTGTACCACTGGCTTCTTTCATCTGTATTATTTTATCTTTAGGGTGAGGATCAGTTTGCTGGATAGCAAACTTTCTTAAGTTCCTAATCCTACCCTGAGGTTTTAGCCTTCCCTGTGTTTCTGAGTCTCAGAACAGGTCACTCTTCAAGCTATCTTATTTGCCAACAGCAAATTGTCGGTGTTTGATTTTCCTGCTGATGAGGCCAGGGGAATTCCCTGTTGTCTTAGTTTAGCCTCATTCTTCAGTAGATCTCATGTCCCTATATCTAAGGATGGTGCTTTCTTAATTCTTTCACTCTACTACCAGCAAAAAATTTCTAGTGGTCTAGATCCAGGATGGTTTTATGGCTCCTTCCCCAGAGATTGGAAGATTTTTCCTCCCCAGCTCCCAGCCCAATGGTGTCCTCGGGATGAGGTGGTTTGCTATCCACCCCTCCAAACCCCATACCCCAGCTGATTAAATCTTTTGTTTTTAGTGGAAAAAGGACCAACCATAGCATGGTGTCTTTCCCATAACTTGGCTACTGCCTTTTTTTAAGGCTCATCTTCAATGGATGCTTCTTCTGGTCTCTTGCCCTCACCCCAGTCTTTCTAATGAACACATCATGAGCCCTAGGGAGAAGAGCCTATGAAGGGGTGCAAATTCATGTCATGGTTCCAAAGGATTTTATACTCTTATGTTAGGTCATATCAGCCTTTAAAAATTTGTTTACAAATTTTAGCTGAGTTAATCTTACCCACTTTTATAGTGGCCCCATCTTCCTGGTTCTGCCTAGGTGAGTCAGCCTCTTGCCCTTTGTGCAATTATTGTTGAATATTTTGTTTGTCTATATTTTATTAACCCACAGGACTTTATTGTCATTATTGTTTAAAATGCTCAACGTTTTCTTATATTATCAATAGAGTTAACTTTTCTGAACTGTACCTTTTCTAAATTCCTTCTTGTAAAGCTGTGCTTCCATTCATTCTTGTTTAGCCTTAAAAATTATATCCATTTTTTTCTTATACTATAGTTCTGCTTACAATAAATTGCCTTCATTTTTCAAAGAGTACTCAGCTTTATAGTTGGCAGTTATATTTTCCTTTAGCACTTTACGTATGCCATTCCATTGCCTTTGGATTCCAAAAATTCTGTTGAAAAGTCAGTCTTATGTCCTGTTGCTTCTTTGAAGGCAACATGTCTCTTTTCTCTGTTTTTACAGTTTTCTCTTTTTCATTAGCTTTCAGCTATTTGACTATAATGTTCTTGAGTGTGGTCTCTTTTGTATTTTTCTTGAACTTCTGTAAACTTCATTCTTAAAATTTTTTATTTGATTTTACTTTAAGTTCTTGGATACATGTGCTGAACATACAGGTCTGTTACATAGGTATACATGGGTCATGGCAGTTTGCTGCACCTATCAACCTGTCATTTAGGCTTTAAGCCCTGCCTGCATTACATATTTGTCCTAATGCTTTCCCTGCTGTGGCCTCCCACCCCCTTACAGGCCTTGGTGTGTGATGTTCCCCTCCCGATGTCCATGTGTTGTCATTGTTCAACTCCCACTTATGAGTAAGAACATATTGTATTTGCTTTTCAGTTCCTGTGTTAGTTTGCTGAGGTTGATGGTTTCCAGCTTCATCCATATCCCTGCAAAGGACATGGACTCATTCTTTTTTATGGCTGCATAGTATTCCATGGTGTGTATGGGCCACATTTTCTTTATTCTGTCTATCACTGATCTGTATTTGGGTTGGTCCAAATCTTTGCTGTTGTAAATAGTGCTGCAGTAAACATATGTGTGCATGTGTCTTTATAGTAGAGTGATTTATAATCCTTTGGGTATATACCCAATAATGGAATTGCTGGGTCAAATGGTATTTCTGGTTCTAAATCCTAGAGGAATTGCTGCACTGTCTTCCACAATGGTTGAACTAATTTACACTCCCACCAACAATGTAAAAGCATTCTTATTTCTCCACATCCTCACCAGCATCTGTTGTTTCCATACTTTTTAATGATTACCATTCTAACTGGCATGAGATGTTATCTCACTGTGGTTTTGATTTGCATTAATGCATTAATGATGAGCTTTTTAAAAAATATGTTTGCTGGCTGCATAAATGTCTTCTTTTGCAAATTGTCTGCTCATATCCTTTGCCCACTTTTTGATGGGATTTTTTTTTTCTTGTAAACCTGTTTGAGATCCTTATAGATTCTGGATATTTGACCTTTGTCAAATGCATAGATTGCAATAATTTTGTCCCATTCTCTAGGTTGCCTGTTCACTCTGATGATAGGCTTTTTTGTTTTGTTTTGTTTTGTTTTGTTGCTGTGTAGAAGCTCTTCAGTTTAATTAGATCTCATTTGTCAATTTTGGCTTTTGTTGCAATTGCTTTTGGTATTTTAATCATGAAGTTTTTGCCCATGCCTATGTCCTGAAATGTATTGCCTAGGTTTTCTTCTAGAATTTTATGGTTTTAGGTTTATGTTTAAGCCTTTAACCCATCTTGAGTTAATTTTTGTATAAGGTTTAAGGAAGGGGTTCAGTTTCTGTTTTCTGCATATGGCTAGCCAGTTTTCCCAGTATCATTCATTAGATAGGAAATCCTTTTCCCATTGCTTCTTTTTGTCAAGTTTGTTGAAGATCAGATGCTTGTAGATTGTGGTGTTATTTCTGAGGCTTCTGATCTGTTCCATTGGGCTATATATCTGTCTTTGGTACAGGTACCATGCTGTTTTTGTTACTATCGTCTTTTAATATAGTTTGAAATCAGGTAATGTGATGCTTCCAGATTTTTTCTTTTTGCTTAGGATTGTCTTGGCTATATGGGCCTTTTTGGTTCCATATGAAATTTAAAGTAGCTTTTCTAGTTCTGGGAAGAAAGTCAATGGTAGCTTGATGGGAACAGCATTGAATCTATAAAGTTCTTTGGGCAGTATGACAATTTTCAGGATACTGATTCTTCTTATCCATGAACATGGAATATTTTTCCATTTGTTTGTGTTCTCTCTTATTTTCTGGAGCAGCGTTTTGTAGTTCTACTTGAAAAGGTCCTTCATGTTCCTTATAAGTTGTATTCCTAGGTATTTTATTCTGTTTGTAGCAATTGTGAATGGGAGTTCACTCAGATTTGCCTCTTTGCTTGTCTGTTATTGGTTTATAGGAACATTTGTGATTTTTGGACATGGATTTTGTATCCTGAGACTTTGCTGAGTTGTTCATGTTCAATCATGTTGTCTTAAAACACAGACAATTAGACTTTCTCTCTTCCTAATTGAATACCCCTTTATTTCTTTCTCTTGCCTGATTTCTCTGGCCAGAAATTCCAAAACTTTGTTGAATAGGAATGGTGAGAGAGGGCATCCTTCTCTTGTACCAGTTTTCAAAATACTTTCAGCGTTTGCCCATTCAGTATGATATTTACTATGGGTTGGTTATAAATAGGTCTTATTATTTTGAGATATGTTCCATCAGTACCTAGTTTATTGAGAGTTTTTAGCATGAATGGTGTTGAATTTTATCAAAGGCCTTTTCTGCATTTATTGAGATAATTGCGGTTTTTGTCATTGGTTCTGTTTATGTGATGGATTGCATTTATTGATTTGTGTACATTGAACCAGCCTTGCATCCCAGAGATGAAGCTGACTTGATGTGCTGCTGGATTTGGTTTGCCAGTATTTTATTGAGAATTTTCACATTGATGTTTATTAGGGATATTGCCTGAAATTTTCTTTTTTTGTTGTGCCTCTGCCAGGTTTTGGAATCAAGATGCTGCTGGCCTCATAAAATGAGTTAGGGAGGATGACCTCTTTTTTATTGTTTGGAATTGTTTCAGAAGGAATGGTACCAGCTCCTCTTTGTACCTCTTGTAGAATTTGGATGTGAATCTATCTGGTCCTGGGCTTTTATTGATTGGTAGGCGATTAATTACTGCCTCAATTTCAGAACTTGTTATTGGTCTATTCAGGCATTTGACTTCTTCCTGGTTTAGTCTAAAGTGGGTGTATGTATCCAGGAATTTATCAATTTCTTCTAGATTTTCTAGTGTTTTTCTTTTTTTTTTTTTTTTTTTTTTTAGTGTTTTTCTTTTTTTTTGGTGTGTGTGTGTGTGTGTAGAGGTGTTTATAGTATTCTCTGACGGTAGTTTGTATTTCTGTGGGATCAGTGGTGATATTCCCTTTGTTATTTTTTATTGTGTGTATTTGGGTTCTTCTCTCTTTTCTTTTTTATTAGTCTGGCTAGCAGTCTATCTACTTTATTAATCTTTTCAAAAAACTAGCTGCTGGATTCATGGATTTTTTTGAAGGGTTTTTGTGTCTCTATCTCCTTCAGTTCTGCTCTGATATTAGTTATTGCTTGTTTTCTGCTAGCTTTTCAATTTGTTTGCTTTTGTTTCTCTAATTCTTTTAACTGTGATGTCAGGGTGTTGAGTTTAGATCTCTCCCACTTTCTGATGTGGGCATTTAGTGCTATAAATTTCCCTCTAAACATCACCTTAGCTGTGTCCCAGAGATTCTGGTATGTTGTCTCTTTGTTCTCATTGGTTTGAAAGAACTTCGTTATTCCTGCCTTAATTTCGTTATTCCCATAGTCATTTAGAAGCAGGTTGTTTGGTTTCCATGTAATTGTGTGGTTTGAGTGAGTTTCTTAATCCTGAGTTCTAGTTTGATTGCACTGTGGTCTGAGAGGCTGTTTGCTATGATTTCCATTATTTTGCATTTGCTGAGGAGTGTTTTACTTCCAATTATGCAGTCAAATTTTGAGTAAATGCTATGTGGTGCTGAGAAGAATGTATATTCTGTTGATTTGGGGTGGAGAGTTCTGTTGATATCTATTAGGTCCACTTGGTACAGAGCTGAGTTGAAGTCCTGAATATCCTAGTTCATTTTCTGTCTCATTGATCTGTCTAATATTGACATTGGGGTGTTAAAAATCTCCCACTATTATTGTGAGAGAATGTAAGTCTTTGTAGGTCTCTAAGTACTTGTTTTATGAATCTGGGTGCTACTGTATTGGGTGCATATATATTTAGGATAGTTAGGTCTTCTTGTTGCATTGATCCCTTTACTATTATGTAATGCCTTTCTTTGTCTTTTTTGATCTTTGTTGGTTTAAAGTCTGTTTTATCAGAGACTAGGATTGCAACCCCTGCCTTTTCTTGCTTTCCATTTGCTTGGTAAATATGTCTCCATCCCTTTATTTTGAGCCTATGTGTGTCTTGGCAGGTAAGATGGGTCTCCTGAATATAGCACAACTATGGGTCTTGACTCATTATCCAGTTTTTCAGTCTGTTTCTTTTAATTGACACGTTTAGCCCATTTATATTTAAGGTTAATATTGTTATGTGTGAATTTAATTCTCTCATCATGATGCTAGCTGGTTATTTTGCACATTAGTTGATACAGTTTCCTCATAGTGTCTCTAGTCTTTATATTTTGGTGTGTTTTTGTAGTGTCTGGTACCAGTTTTTCCTTTCCATATTTAGTGCTTCCTTCAGGAACTCTTTTAAGGCAGGCCTGGTGGTGACAAAATCCCTCAGCATTTGCTTGTCTGTAAAGGATTTTATTTCTCCTTTGCTTATGAATTTAGTTTGGCTGGATATGAAATTCTGGGTTGAAAATTCTTTTCTTTAAGAATGTTGAATATTGGGCCCCATTCTCTTCTGGCTTGTAGTGTTTCTGGAGAGAGATCTGCTGTTAGTTTGATGGGCTTCTCTTTGTAGGTAGCCTGACCTTTCTCTCTGATTGCTCTTAACATTTTTTTCCTTTGTTTCAACCTTAGAGAATCTGATGATTACGTGTCTTGAGGTTGCTTTTCTTGAGGAGTATCTTTGTGATGTTCTCTGTGTTTCCTGAATTTGAATGTTGGCCTGTCTTGCTAGGTTGGGGAAGTTCTCCTAGATAATACCCCAAACTGTGCTTTCCAACTTGGTTTCAGTCTCCCCATCACATTCTGGACCCCAATTAATTGTAGGTTTGTTCTTTTCACTAAGTCCCCTATTTCTTGGAGGCTTTGTTCATTCCTTTTCAGTCTTTTTTCTCTAATCTTGTCTTCATGCATTATTTCATTAAGTTGATCTTCAATCTCTGATATCCTTTCTTCCACTTGATCAATTTGGCTATTGATATTTGTGTATGCTTCATGAAATCCTTATGCTGTGTTTTTCTGCTCCATCAGGTCATTTATGTTCTTCTCTAAACTGATTATTCTAGTTAGCAGTTCCTCTATTTTTCAAGCTTCTTAGCTTCCTTGCATTGGTTTAGAACATGCTCCTTTAGCTCAGAGGAGTTTGTTATTACCCACTTTCTGAAGCCTACTTCTGTCAGTTCCTCAAACTCATTCTCTGTCCAGTTTTGTGCCCTTGCTGGAGGGGAATTGTG
This sequence comes from Sapajus apella, assembly GCF_009761245.1. Taxonomy (NCBI): domain Eukaryota; kingdom Metazoa; phylum Chordata; class Mammalia; order Primates; family Cebidae; genus Sapajus; species Sapajus apella. Next base: position 9,306,030 of record NW_022436977.1, on the reverse strand, counting down.
ATCATTGGGAGGAAAAGAGGCATTCTAGTTTATGGAATTTTCAGCATTTTTGCTCTGGTTTTTCCTCATCTTTGTGGATTTATCTAACTTTGATCTTTGAGGCTGATGACTTTTGGATGGGGTTTCTGTGTGTGAGTATCCTTTTTGTTGATGTTGATGTTATTGATTTCTGTTTGTTAGTTTTTCTTCTAACAGTCAGGCCTCTCTTCTGCATGTCTGTGCAGTTTGCTGGAGGTCCACTCCAGACCTTATTTGCCTGGGTATCACCAGCAGAGGCTGCAGAACAGCAAAGATTGCTGCCTGCTCCTTCCTCTGGAAGCTTCATCCTAGAGGGGCACCAGCCTGATGCCAGCCTGAACTGTCCTGCATGAGGTATCTGTCAATCCCTGTTGGGAGGTCGCTCCCAGTTAGGAGGCATGGGGATCAGGGACCCACCTAAGGAGGCAGTCTGTCCCTTAGCAGAGCTTGAGTGCTGTGCTGGAAAACCCTTTCTGTCAGGATCTGCCGTTCTCTTCCGAGCCAGCAGGCTGGAATGTTTAAGTTCACTGAAGCTGTGACCACAGCTGCTTCTTCCCCCGAGGAGTTCAGTCCCAGGGAAATAGGAGTTATATTTATAAGCCCCTGGCTGGGGCTGCTGTCTAGTGAAGAGGAATTTAGAGAGGCAGTTGCCCCTCCCCCCACCAAGCTGGATCATCCCAGGTCTACTTCAGACCACTGTGCTGGCAGCAAGAATTTCCAGCCAGTGGTTCTTAACTTGCTGGCTCCATGGGAATTGGGCCTGCTGAGCAAGGTCAGTTGGCTCCCTGGCTTCAGTCCCCTTTCCAGGGAAGTGAATTGCTTTCTCCCTGAGGTTCTGGGTACCACTCAGTGGGAAATGCAAAAATCAACTGCTTTCTGTGTTGGTCTTGCTGGAAGCTGTAGACTGGAGTTGTTCCTATTCTGCCATCTTGTCAGATTCTGAATACAGCAGTCTTAACTCCTAACAGGCATCAGTCTGTGTTTCTGAAGATCTTCTCTAAGAATTCTATGTTCTGGTAAAACGTCACATAACAAAAAATAATTTTCTTGTTCTTCAAATGGAGCAATGAATTAATTCTTATCACACTACAAAAATCTGTGATGCATTGTTCAGTGAACCTTTTTCTCCAACATAAAATGTACCTTTGCAAGTCAGCAACCAACTTGATATCAGCTATGATGACATTATGTTCAATATTCATGTGCTTCAGAAGTTTGTCTTGTTCAGCCACAGGGAAATGTTCTTCACAGAAAATACAAGGCACAGATGGAGAACCTTCTAATGTGGTGCTGCCACCTGGACTATCTGGCAGGGAAAGTGGCTCCAGGATACAATCCTTACTGTCCCCATAACCTACACCTCTGACTGTGCTGCAGCTCCCATCATGGACTTCCCCCAGTTCTAGACTTCTTAAATAATTAGTTTTATGTCTTTAATCAATTTTATAAAATTTTTGGCCATTGTTGCCTTTTAAAATAATCGTGCCATGGGATGTTTACAGTGAAGGAGGCTGTGCACATGTGGAGGCCATAGCATATATGTTAACTCTACTTTCTGCTGAATTATGTATGAGCCTAAAACTGCTCTAAAAATAAAATCTATAAAAATTTTTTCTGCTTCATTATTACTCCACTTCTTTTATAGGATTCCAGTTACATATGTGTTAAATTGTTCAACTGTGCTTTATATGTTTATTACACTCTATTATCTTAATTCCGTTCTTTTTTTTTTTTTTTTTTGCTTCAGTTCACATTTATTTTTGCCATTATCAATCCTGACTTCATTAGTGTTCAGTTTGTTAAACTCAGGCTATGAGTTCTTAATTTCAGATATTGTATTTTTCAGTTGTAGAATACAGACTAGTTTCTATTTTATAGATTCTGATACTGCATTAAAATTTTCAATGTTTTCATTCAATCTGTCCATTTTTTCTTATATGTTCTTTACAATACTTATCATTGTCATTTTAATCTCCTTCTATATTAAACATTAATATCTATAGCATTTGTGGGCCTGCTTCTATTGTCTATTTTTAAACCTGATTATTGCATATATTACCCTTTCTCCTTATATGTTTTTTAATGCCAGATATTATGCATGAAAGTATCATAGAGAAGAAGATGCTGTATGTTCCACCAGCAAGTATTTAATCTTTTCTCTATAAGGCAAGTAATGTGAAAGGCTGATTCCTTCAATCCAACAAAGATTAGGTTAGGTGTGGGTTGCAGTTTTAGTAAATTGCAATGCACTACTGGAGTGTCTTCTTCTTTGGGCCCATCATCCCATTTTGACTGAGTCCACCATGTTTTGTATCCTCAGCCTGGGCACTGTGGAAGATTAATTTCTTTCCTTAAGAAATGTTGAGATTAGCTTTTTAGCCTCTGCTTTCTAGAAAATGTCTTGATGGGGATATGGCTAGTGTTTTTGAAGCAGTTCTTCCTTTTGAAAGACTTTCTGTCTTTAACACCATGATATTTATTCTGCCTTTTAGAAGCTTATGACTGATATTTTCCACTTTCCCCACAGGCCCAAAACTCAGTTAACATCTCATGAGGAAAACTTGTCATATGTTTTGAGTTCCTCAAATTTTCAAACTGTCATGACAACCTCCACAACTACCAAGAGATCCACTGGTTTTTTTTCCCACCCACTAAGTCCCTCCCTCTACCTGCATCAAGTTCAGCCCTTAAGGAAGGCTTAGAATTAGCAAATTTCCTGGGGGGAAGAAAAGTGATCGCTAGCAAAATCTTATTTAAAAGGGGTCTCCTTCTTCTGGGACACTGTTTAGTCCTTGCTTCTGCATTACTCTGATGTCCTTAAAAGCATGACTTTTGTCATTTATTTATTTTTACCCTAATTGCTGCATTTGGAGCATTGGCTTAATAAGACATTTTAAATTTACTCATAACACACACACACACACACACACACACACACACACACACACACACAATTTTAAGGGAAAAAAAAGGCATGCCTGTACTTGCCAGTGACAAAGATTTTTAAAATACTTTACTTGGTGTTTGCATACAGAAATGTACCTTAGGAGTTTATAGCTTTTTCATGTTTTAACCTATTTGAAACCACCACCTTTCTACTTTGTTAAGAAGAGCTTGGGAAGAAAATGACATATAGGAGGCTTTGGCCTTTGAACTGTGTTAAACAGGAGACCTGTTAAGGAATAATTTTTAAAAATTAAGACTTATCTCTTGTCTGGATACTATAGTAAGCATGTGTCAAAGATGTCTTAATTCATTATCAAGGGAATTAACAAGATGGTAAAGCTGGTTCAAACAAGAATTTGAGGAACCTGAGATATGTAGTTAACTAGTCAAAGGAAAGCTAAAATGAGTTTGCTAATAGATACAGTGTTTAATGTCCTACATGGTAAGAAAACCACAACCACTGGCATTACCTTTACTTCCAGAGAGAAATCCAAACGTTGACAAATTGGAACGTTTTATTGAATTTTATGGAATTTAAGCACTAATTAAGAGTAAAGAGTAAGTCGAGCAACAACAAAATCTTCTAAATAATTCAATAATTCTTGAAAAGGGCTGTTGAACAATAATTTAGAGTGACATTAAAAACGTATGTATTCATATTTTTATCTCACTCCAAAATACAGAAAAATTTTCTTAGAATAATTTACTAAAGTGAACCAAACTACCCAGAAATATTGTTTGCGTTCAGAAAATTTTTAAAATGTGGCATTACTACATACAGTCCCTCAACTTACAATGCTTTGACTTACAAGTTTTCACCATTACAATGGTGTGGAAGCAATATGCATTCAGTAGAAATGGGTATGATGCTCTTGCACTATTGGACAGCTTGCAGCAAGCTGTAATTCCTAGTCAGCTGCATGATCACAAGGGCAAACAACCCATACTCTACAGTGTACTGTGTTGTCAGATGATTTTGCCCAAACGTAGGCTAATGTAAGTGTTCTAAGCCATTTAAGGCAGGCTAAGATATGATGTTCAGTAAGTTAATTGTATTAAATGCATTTTAACTTATGGTATATATATATATATATATATATGGGAGTTTATTAATATTTATATATTTTTTTATTGCATTTTAGGTTCTGGGGTACATGTAAAGAACTGATGCATAGGTACATACATGGCAATGTGGTTTGCTGCCTCCATCCCCATCACCTATATCTGGCATTTCTCCCCATGTTATCCCTCCCCAAATCCCTATCAGCCAATGTCCCTCCCCTAGTTCCCCCCCACAGACCTCAGGGTGTGATGCTCCCCTCCCTGTGTCCATGTGTTCTCAATGTTCAACAACCACCTACGAGTGAGAACATGCAGTGTTTGATTTTCCATTCTTGTATCAGTTTGCTGAGAATGATGGTTTCCAGGTTCATCCATGTCCCTACAAAGGACACGAACTCATTGTTTTTGATGGCTGCATAGTATTCCATGGTGTATATGTGCCACATTTTCCCTGTCCAGTCTATCATCGATGGGCATTTGGGTTGGTTCCAGGTCTTTGCTATTGTAAACAGTGCTGCAATGAACATTCGTGTGCATGTGTCCTTATAATAGAATGATTTATAATCCTTTGGATATATACCCAGTAATGAGATTGCAGAGTCAAATGGAATTTCTATTTCTAGGTCCTTGAGGAATTGCCGCACTGTCTTCCACAATGGTTGAACTAATTTACTCTCCTACAAACAGTGTAAAAGTGTTCCTATTTCTCCACTTCCTCTCCAGCATCTGTTGTCTCCTGTCATTACAGAAATGCAAATCAAAATTGTATTGAGATACCATCTCACACCAGTTAGAATGGTGATCATTAACTTATGGTATTTTAAACTTGTGATGGGTTTATCTGTACATAACCCTATCATACATTGAGGAATAGCTATATAAATATTGAGAGATGATCTAGAGACTCTCCACCCACCCCACCCCCAGCCATGATCTCTGATGACAACTTAAACTGCCATGTGACAAGGGCCTTAGGTCTAGGGAAATGAAGGATATTACTTATTTTACTGTTAAACCTTTACAGTGTGTAAGCCTGGAAAAATATGTACTTTATGCAAGAATGACCTTAGAAGAGGGATAACCTTCCCTGTATCTTCTGAACATTTTACCCAAATGCAAAGATTGGAGGGATAGTGATAGATATAAACTTGTCTGTGTAAGGAATAAATTACATGAAGCAAGTTAAATAATGTATAAATGTGGTTGCTACAAATGAAGGCAAGGTTATGCCTATTCTAACAATTTTCCAATAGATTTATAGGGAAAGGAACTTTATCCATAAGAAAAATAGAAAAGAATGTAACTGTCATAATATATTTTTAATCTCAGAGAATTGATTGTACTGAAGAAAGTTATCTGAAGAGGTACATAACAGAATTGTTGAAACTGGGAATTATTCCCACATCTGTCAGTCCCTGACTAAATCATTTAAATGTTCAAGCCAGATTTTATGCCTAAGAGTGAGCATTAATTAGAAAACCAATGTTATTGCAAAGCCAGATGAATAACTTATGCCTAGCATAGATATGCTAAAGTAATTTCAACCATGTATTGGGGTATCAGTAAATGACTTAAATCAGAAGGCAAAGCAAAGTTGACCTTTGTACCTTCAGAGGAATTTAATGAGTTTAAGATTCTTTCTTTTGAATTAAGAGGTGCTACAGGACTTTTTTTCACTGATAGGTAAGAAAGATATTGTCTGTGATAGAATTCTTGTATTAAAGAGGTTAAATGACATCTGAATTACTTGTGTACTGTATTAAGCATTACCAAAGTTGCTGGTAGTTTTGAATATAAAGTTTCTTGTATGTTTCAGATAACTTAAAATATATTTGGGTTGCAGAATGGTGAGGGGAAAAGTAGAACCCCTTTAAAGTTAAATGAAAATAAAATCCCTTCAAAGGTACTAGTTAACAGAGGTTAATATACAGTTTAAGCTAGGGGTCCCTAACCCCTAGTCTGCAGACTCATATTGATCGTAGTTGGTTAGGAACGGGGCTGCACAGCAGGAGGGGAGCAGCAAGCCAGCTTTACTGCCTGAGCTCCGCCTCCTGTCAGATCAGACACAGCATTAGATTTTCATAGGAGTCCCAACCCTACTGTGAACTGCACATGCCGGGGATCTAGGTTGTGCGCTCCTTATGAATCTAATGCCTGATGATCTGAGGTGGAACAGTGTCATCCTAAAACCGTCCCTCATCCCCCAACCCCTAAATCCATGGAAAACCTGTCTTCCACGAAATTGGTCCGTGGTGCCAAAAAGGTTGGGGACCACTGGTTTAAGTCCTCAGACAGTCAAAATAACTGAAAAATATAAAAAATCTAGGTTATGTACCCAGTGAAGTAATTTTTTAATATTTTTGACCTTATAAACAGTCTTTGACCTAGGAATTGGTAATGAGAATTGGTATGGGTGACTGCTTTTAGTCGGTTCTCATGGTTATTATGCTTTACAGCTGTACCCAAATACAGTATCCATTCCTAAGATCTGCAGTTTGAGGAGCTTCATTCATCCAGGGATGATTAGATTATATCGGTTCATGCTAATCAAATTCACAAGATACTGTTTTCATGAACAAGAACATCAACTTCTTCATTTATAACTTTCTCTTTTCTAGCCTGAGTGGAGAATACTTACCCCTTAAATGTTGATGTTCTATGATTCTAAATGCTTCTATTAAATAAAAAAAAAGATTTTTACTAACCCTTCTTATTTAACATAGTTGAAAAACTTCTAAAGAAAATATGAGGAAAAGAAAGCAACAATATGTATTTTTAATCCACCTGAACCAAGCGGATTTTATTCTAGGAATGTAATCAAGATTCCATTATAGGAAATATTTTTCTATTTAGAGAAAATTATTTATATTTCTTAATGTAAATAAGTCACTTAAAACATCACAATCATCTCAACAGATGCCAAAAAGACATTTAATAAAATCAAAGTCATTCCTAATATATTCTCTGCAAGAATAGAATTAAACAGCCACCTTCCTAACATGGTAAAGAGTACTTATTTTGAATCCCCAGTAAATAACATATTTTAAAGTAAAACCCAAAAGGCATATTCATTAAGAGTAGACATAATACTACCGTACCATTATTACTTAATATTGCATAGGAAGTTCTGGTCAGTGCAATAAAGATGAACCAGAAATAAACTTTTATTATTTTCAAATTATATTCTTAGATATCAAGAAATCCCATTAGAATCTCCAAAACCCATTAGAATTACTATGATTTTTATTAAAACACTAAGTCCAGGAAAAATTTATATACAAAGGCTTGTGGGAAAAAATATCCTAAGCTATTAATAATAACTCAAGAGTCGTTAAGAGTTAGAATGTTGAAAGGGAGAAAAATGGGACTGAAGTAGATGTGAAAAATTCCTAAGGGCTGGAGGAAGCACTTCCTTGATATTGCCAAGTGAAGGAAATTCAATATGCCTGTTAATTTTTATAAGATTTGATACAATTCCAGACAAAACTTTGGTGGGATATTTTAGAACTGCACTAGTTATTTTAAAGTTTGTCCTGGATAAAGAAACTGCTACTATTATGAAAAGTGAAGTAAAAAATAAGTTTGAGAACTGAGTGTATAATATGATCCAATTTGTGAAAATGGAGGAGAATAAACATTCTATGTGTTTTTATTTATAGTGTGTACATATGTGTGTGTTTGTACATATACACATGCATACAGTTTATGGAAAAATATAACAAAATGTTAACAGTGGTCCCCAACAAGCAGAACTGAGAGTTTAAACGGACACAGGGGAAGCTGTTTTCTTTTTGCTTTATCCCTTTATATTATTTACACTGTTTCTATGACCATGTTAGACTGTTGTAATTTTTTTTAGGTTCTTTATATTGGTGTTTTAAGACATAGGCAATCAATGAATAATCCTCACTAGAAATATTTCTATAAGGAAAGCAACAAAATAATATCTTATCAGATCGTATTCAAAAATATCTGCTAGATATTAAAGCACATTTTCACAGTGCAGTTATAAATACCTTTATACTTTTTGGTGCAAGATAGCCCTGAAATAAACTTGAATTTAACATGAATCCAATGTACATAAAAGGCATATAATCAATGGAAAAAGAGTTATTCAATAAATTATGTTTGAGCAATTGTTTAGCAATTTGGGGGGAAAATCCTATAGATTCTCACTTCACATCAAGCATCAAAATAAATTTCAGATGGTTTGTGTTAAATATCTAAAAACAAATCAAAACATAGGAAAAGGAAAAGTTAGTATTTGTCAAATTTTTAGAAGAAGGCAGCCAAAAAGTAATGAAAAAAGTAAATAAACATTTAACCGTGTGAATGTTAAAAACTTCTGTTTATCCTCCCTCCAAAAAAACTCACAGTTAAAATTAAGAGACAGACATAAGCCTGGAAGAAAAAAAAATCACATTTAATTTGGTAATTTTGATATAAATTGGGTAAAATACTAAGACTTAAATTGATATACAAAGGGATGAATTCACGGAAAAGAAAACATGTCTCCAGCGAATATGGGGAATGTTCTTCCTCATAGTATTGAGAAAACTTTAAATTAAGACAACTTTCTATTTTTCACTTATAAATTAAACAGATTTTTAACAATCGATAATGTGGTTTCTAATATTATTAATGAGACTTCATTTATTGCCGGTGGAAATGTAAATCAATACAAATCGTTTAGAAGACATTTTGGCAATGTGTCAAATGCCCTAAAAATGTTTATGTCTTTTGACCTAGTAATTACACTTCTTTTTTTTTTTTTTTTCTTTTCTAATGACAGTCAGGGTCTTGCTCTGTGGCCCTGGCTGGCATTTGAACTATTGACCTCAAGTGATTTTCCTGCCTTAGCCTCCCACAGTGCTGAGCTACAGGCCTGAGCCACAATGCCCATCCTAATTTCCTTGAATATATCCTTAAGGAGTAATCCTAAATATTTTATTAAAACTTTGTTTGTAAAACTTAATCAAAACGTTCTTTCAAAGGATGTTCAGCAATTAGAGACTGGCTAAGTAAGTTATGATATTATCTGGAAAGAATATTATATTACCATTTTATCAATTGTATGTGATCACATGTACAAATGTCTGTGTTATATAATATTAAGTAAAAATAAGGAATATAAATTATATTATTAAATAACAGTATTACTATTATTATTGTGTTAAATAAGGAAATATATAGGAATAAGACTGGAAGGAAACATAATTGTTGACTAGTTCTGCAGATGAATCGAACTCATTTCTCTCTCCAAACATGCCTCTTTACAAGTATTTCCAGTTCTACTTGATGGCCCTACTATACACTACGCATCCTACATTGCTGTAGCTGTTTCGCTTTTTAAATATATCCTATTTTCCCCCACTCTGTCCTCACTGCCAATGGCTTGACCTTTTTTTTCCAAGTTCTGATCTTCTCCCACAGGACTTAAGCAGTGCCTTCATTCGGTCTCTCTGTTTTGACTATTGTTGGTTATTGATTTCCAGCTTAATTTTACTGTGGCAAGAGAGTATTCTCTGCATGATTTTAATTATGTTAGATTTGTTGAGACTTGCTCAGTTTTGTATAACATTCCATGTGCGCTTGAAAATATTGTGCATATTCAGCAATAATCTTATTTAGGTCGAGCTTGCTCATTGTATTCAAGTCTGCTGTATATTCATGGATTATTTTGTATTCTTTTATACACATTTTTGAGAGGTGCATTAAAAATGTTCCATTTTGTTTTTAGATTTAATGAAATTTTGCTTTACACATTGTGAGACTATGTTATTGGCATTATATGAATTTAAAGTGCTTGTATCTTCCTGGCCAACTATAGCTTTCTCATAATGAAATGTTCCCCTTTATCTTTAATAATGCTTTCTGCCTTTGCATTTATTTGTTCGAGATTAATATAGTTACAGCTACACTAGCTTTTTGGGGAGGAATTTAATATTTGTATGGTATTTTTAATAATTCTTTTGAGTCTTATTGTTTAAATGTGTTTTATGTAAACACCATATAATCGTTACATTTTGTTATTTTGCCCAGCCTGAATCTATGTCTTTTACCTACAGCATTGTGTATTAAATCTATCATGTTATTTCATGATTTCTACTTTTTCCATGTTTTCTATGTTTCTTTTTCTCTCCTTTCTTGCCTTCTTTTTGACCACATAAAAACAATCTTTTTATGTCGTTTCTTTTCTAGTTTGTAAGTTATCCATTAGGTTCCTTTTTTCTTAGTGGTGATACTAGAAATTTAGTAATTTATAACTAACTTTTCAAAGTGTAGAGTTAATCAATACCTTTACATTCCTCCAGAATAACATTAGTTTCTTAGAACACATCAAGATCATTTTCTCTTATATGTTATTAAATATTTTAATTCTGTATTATAACTTTCTTTATCTCACATTATTTTATCTCTTTTAAATCATTATTCATTTAAATTTATCCACATATACGCAGTCTTTTTTGCTCTTTATGCCTTTTCGTATCGCACACCTTCTGTGAGATTACTTTCCTTTGACTGCAGTACATCCTCTAAAATTTTCATTAGTGTGGGAGTGCTAGTTGCACTGTCTTGATTTTCATGTCTCTGATTGTTTTTACTTTACCTTCACTCTCAAAAATGTTTTCTCTTGGTATGTAGAATTCCAGGCTGGCAGTTATTGCCTTTAAGAACAGTCAAAGATGTCTCCTGGCTTCCATGGTTACTCTTGAAAAATCAGTCATAAGCATAACAGTTGTGCTTTTGAATGTGATATTTTACATCTGGCTCCCTTTAAGACGTTATCTTTGGTGTTCTGCATTTTCACTGTGATGTACCTAGATGGTGATATCTTTTTATTTGTCCAATTTGTTCTATTTAAATCTGGGAATTGTTGTCTTTCATGAGTTATGGAAAATTCTTAGCCATGTTTTTTTCAAATACTGTATTGCCTCATTTATTCTTTCTTTTCTTTCCTTCTGGGATTCTGATACACGTATATTAGAATGTTTTTAAATTTTTCTTTCACATTTTATGTGCTTTTTTTTTTTTTTGACACAGAGTCTTGCTTTGTCACCCAGTGTGAAGTACAATGACGTGATCTCGGCTCGCTGCAACCTCTGCCTCCTGGGTTCAAGTGATTCTCCCATCTCAGCCTTCCAAGTAGTTGAGATTACAGGGGCCCACAACCATGCCTGGCTAATTTTTGTATTTTTAGTAGAGAAGGGGTTTCACCATGTTGATTAGGCTGGTCTTGAACTCCTGACCTCAGGTGATCTGCCTGCCTTGGCCTACTAAATTGCTGAGATTACAGACATAAACCATTGCGCCTGGCCGTCTTTTTGTTTTATATGATGTATTCTGGATAATTTTTCTTATATTTTTATTTATTCTTTCTTCAGCTGGCTCTAATCGGCTGATAAACATATCCATTACATTTTAAATTGTGGTTATTATGTATTTTATTTTTTATTTCTGTAAGTTTCTAATTGGTCATTTGGGGTCTGATTTTTACCTTTCTCTACAGAAAGTTTCTATTTATCTCGTATTTCTTTAAACATAGTAGGCGTAGAGGGTTTTCAGATTTGCATCTGATGATTCTTATTTCTGAATACTTTGTGCATCTATTTCTTCTGTTGTTTCTGCTGGTTTCATTCATTGTGCCTTGTGTTTTTCCACACTTGCTATTTTGACAGCGTATGGCTCATGTTTGTGACAATTATTTGTGGAGATTCTTTTAGACCTATAATGTATATGTTTCCTATTGCTGCTGTAACAAATGACCACAAACTTAGTGGGTTAAAACAATACACGTATGTCCTGCTACAGTCCTGAAGACTGCAATCAGGGTTTCTGCCAGGCTGCATTCTTTCTGGAGACTCTGAGGGAGAATCTGTTTCCTTTTTTCAGCCTCTAGAGGCTGCCTGTTTTCTTTGGCCCCTTTCTCACATCATTCAAGCTCTGCTTCCACCATCATGTTTCTTACTTCTGATTCTGATTTTCCCTCTTATAAGGTCCCTTGTGATGACTCTGGGAACCCCTAGGTAATCAGGTAATCTCTATATCTCAAGATCCTTAACTTGAACTACATCTGGGTACACACTTTAGACCCTAAGGGTATAGCTTTTTGGGTTACAATTTAATTTGGGAAAATCTTCTACTAAACTCTCTTCTCCCATTTGGGATTTGACTTCTATCTCCACCACCCTGCAAGTTTGCCAAAAGGGAATTCAAGTTGTGCAGAAAGTGGCTTTGGTGTTAATGGCTTTTTTTTCTTTGAATTTCAGCTTTCCCTTGAATTTTGGCCTGCTAGTTCCTTAAAATCTTTTCAATTCTTCAGTACTCTTAAGGAAATTAAAACATATTTTATTGATTATTTTTTGATGTTTTCAGTATGAGCATTAGTTTGAATAATTTGCCTGCCATGGCACAAAGTTAAATCCCCAAATTCTTTATAATGAATACATATTACTTGGGCAACATAAAAAATTATAGGTGAAACCTCAGTATACTTGGAGAACAAACTAAGTGACAAGGTAGCACTTGATTATTACTATAAAATGAAAATGGTAGCAATTGATTTCCATGAGTTTAGAAGGAAATAAAATCACCATGGATTGAAATAGTTAGAAAAATTGAATGGCAGAAGTACAGTTTAAAGTGCAAGATGGGCCTTTGGATTTTTATGTAATAGATTAAAAAATATTTGATTAATTTTTATGACTTTGCCTTTATTCAGCTTCTGATGAAATCTGTGTGTCTGAAAACTATTTTGGGATATGAAGCTGTGGAGTTTCCATCTCTGTATTTTCCCTCTCTTGTGATCATTGCCTTGGAGGAGGTGTGCACATGAACAAAAAGCAGAAATACTCCACAATTCTTGGTTGTTGCATTCCAAAAGTGTAAGCCCTCAGGAAAACTGAAAGGGGAGGTTAAAAGAAAGGGAGACATTTCCTAGGCATAAATGGCATGTTTCAAAAGAAACATGAAAGTACAAAGATCTACCTCAGATTAAAATAGCAACTTCTTAGACTGAGGATAAGAGATAAAAATGAATTCTGTGGGGTCCAGAGATGAGGCACTGGCACATTAGTTACTGCCACTAGGGTGACAGCAGAGAGAAAGAGAGCAGCCAGAGAAAAATGACTCTTGGAGCATTTAGGCAGACAGGACACAGGCAGTCTAAAAAAGATCCCCAGCTACCAAACTGGCATAAAAGCAGCAGAGCACATCTAGAATTGTAGAGAGCATTGGATATAGGACAACAGACTTCAGTAAGAAATGTTTAAATTCCCTTTCTTACCCTCGCACTGTATAAGATACTGAAATTATAGTACAACCCAGGAAGAAGGATATCCCCAAGAATGGCAGAGATCAATTTTCCTGTCAGCCCAGTGCAATGGAGGCTCAGGATTGGAAAGTTGAAATGTAGAAAAATAAAGTGGTATGTCTTAGCCAAACTTGTGACTGATGCTTAAATTACTATATTTTTAGTTCTCACATTTTCTCCAAGTAGCATCCAAGTGCTTACTAGAAATTTCTAGTTGGGTTTTGCATGTAATTTGTCATATTTATAACTATATTTTAGTAATATTTCTACTGAGGCAGAGGCAGATGAGACAATTATTTCTATATTCTCCTTCCTGTAGTTGGGGGAGAAACTCAGGGATAGGGAAAAACCAATTTGAACAGAGCGGTTTTTACTGTTACTGGATGTCAGAATGCTTTGTAATATAGCATAGGACATGGAGGATGCTCTATATTTGACATAATGGCCCAAGTTTGCAATAAATGAAATCAAAGTTATGTCAATAGGAGAAATACAAATCTTTTTATACATAGATTATGTTAAAGAAAGTTAAACTTCAAGTTGGATGGGTGCTGTATAATAATTACTTAAATACTAGCCCTAACTAGAGTAGAAACTTCCTACCATCATTCTTTTCCCTACACTTCATGGGATCTGAGATTTAACCCGACTTGCATGCTAACATCTAAGCCTGACATAGTTTCAGGAATGTTGGCAGAAGACAGAAGGCTCCTGGGTGAAAAGCAAAGAACTTAAAAAAATTTTTTTAATTTATATATTTTAATGAACAAGTGAAATATATGTATATATACTTGTGGTATATAACATGATGTTTTAATATATGTATATATCATATAATGGCAAATAAAGCTATTTAACATATGTAGTACCTTATATACTTATTTTTTGTGGTGAGTACACTTCAAATATACCCTCTTAGCAATTTTCAATTATACAATATATTGTTATTAACTGTAGTCATCATAATGAACAATAGATATCTTAAACTTATTCTTCCTAACTGAAATTTTTTGTCTTTTGACCAATATCTCCTCAATTTATATAACCCCCTCAGCCTCAGGTAGTGACTGTTTTCTCTGTTTCTGTAAGTTTGACTTCCAAAAGTTCTACATATAAATGAGATCATATGGTATTTTTTCTTCTGTGCTTGGCTTATTTCACTCAACTATGTCCTCTGGGGCCATCCATGGTGTCACATGTCACAGGGTTTCCTTCCTTTTTAAGATTGAATAGTATTCCATTATGTATGTATATGTTTTCTTTATCCATTCATTCATTGATAAACACTTAGGTAGATTCAGTATCTTGGCGATTGTGAATAATGTTGCAGCATGAACATAGCAGTGCAAATATCTCTTTGACATATTGATTTCATATTCTTTGGATATATACACAATAGTCATATTGCTGGATCATATGATAGTTGAATTTTTAATTTTTAATTTTTTGAGCAATATCCATACTATTTTCCATAATGGCTATTTTTCATAATCTCACCAACAGTGACAGTGTACAAGGGTTTTCTTTTCTACATGTACTTGCCCATGCTTATCTTTTGTCTTTTTTGGTAATAACCATTGTAATAGGTGTGAGGTAATATCTCATTGTGCTTTCAATTTGCATTTCCTTGATGATTTTTTTACTAGCTTTCTTTTTACTAGCTTTCACAACAATTTTCTTTACTAACTAGCTTTATACTTTTATATGTTTTTTGTGTTACTAATAAGCATATTTTTCTTTCTGTTTGAAGAACTCTCTTTAGCATTTTTAAAAAGACAGGTCTGGGGGTGATAAACTCAGGTGTTTTGTTTGTCTGGGTAAGTCTTTATCTCTGCTTTATTATGGAAGGATACCTCTACAAGATACAGGATTTTTGGTTGGCAGTTTTTTCCCTTCAGCACTTTGAATATATATCTCACTCTCTCTTGGCCTGTGAGGTTTCTGCTAAGATACGCATTGCTAGACTTTTCAGAAATCCCTTAAATATAATTTGCTTCTTTTCTCTTGCTGCTTTCAGGATCCTTTCTTTGTCTTTGATTTTTTGGCAGTTTGATTATAATGTCCTGGTGTAGTCTTGTTTGTATTGTATCTGATTGGAGACTTTTAACTTCTATACCTGCATATGTATATATTCACCAGATTTGGAAAGCTTTCTGTTATTTTTTTTCTTTTTTTTTTTAATTGTACTTTGGGCTCTGGGGTATATGTGCACATCCTGCATCCTGCAGAATTGTTGCATAGGTACATATGCCATGGTGGTTTGCTGTCTCCATGCCCCCCATCGCCTACATCAGTCATTTCTCCAGGTGTTATCCCTCCTCAACTTCCCAACCCACACTGTCCCCCCTTCTCCTTCCCTCCAACCCCCCACTTTCCCCAGTAAGTGTTGTTCCCTTCCCTGTGCCCAAGTGCTCCCATTGTTCATCACCCGCCTATGAGTGAAAACATGTGGTGTTTGATTTTCCATTCTTGTATCAGTTTAATGAGAATGATGGTTTCCAGGTTCATCCATGTCCCTACAAAGGACACGAACTCATCCTTTTTTATGGCTGTACAGTATTCCATGGTGTATATGTGCTACATTTTCTTTGTCCAGTCTATCATTGATGGGCATTTGGGTTGTTCCAGGTCTTTGTTATTGTAAACAGCACCACAATGAACATACATGTGCATGTGTCTTTATAATAGAATGATTTCTAATCCTTTGGGTATATATATGCCCAGTAATGGGATTGCTGGGTCAAATGGTATTTCTAGTTATAGATCCTTGAGGAATTGCCACACTGTCTTCCATAATGGTTGAACTAATTTACACTACCACCAACAGTGTAAACGTGTTCCTTTTCCTCCACATCGTCTCCAGTATCTGTTGTCTCCAGAGTTTTTAATGATTGTCATTCTAACTGATGTGAGATGGTATCTCAATGTGGTTTTGATTTGCATTTCTCTAATGACCAGCGATGATGAATATTTTTGTCATATGTTTGTTGGCTGCATAAATGTCTTCTTTTGAAAAGTCTCTGTTCCTATCCTTCACCCACTTTTGAATTGACTTGTTTGCTTTTTCCTTGTAAATCTTCTTTAGTTCTTTGTAGATTCTGGATATTAGCCCTTTGTCAGATGGGTAGATAGCAAACATTTTTTTTCATTCTGTTGGTTGCCAGTTCACTCTAATGATTGCTTCTTTTGCTGTGCAGAAGCTCTTAAGTTTAATTAGATCCTATTTGTCTATTTTGGCTTTTGTTGCCATTGCTTTTGGTGTTTTAGTCATGAAGTCCTTGCCTATGCCTATGTCCTGAATGGTGTTGCCTAGATTTTCTTCTAGGGTTTTTATGGTGTTAGTTTTTAGGTTTAAATCTTTAACCCATCTGGAGTTAATTTTTGTAGAAGGTTTAAGGAAGAGGTTCAGTTTCAGCTTCCTGAATATGGCTAGCCAGTTTTCCCAACGCCATTCATTAAACAGGGAATCCTTTCCCCATTGTTTATTTTTGTCAGGTCTGTGAAAGACCAGATGCTTGTACATGTGTGGCGTTGCCTCCAAGGCCTCTGTTCTGTTCCATTGATCTATATCTCTGTTTTGGTAGCAGTACCGTGCTGTTTTGATTACTGCAGCCTTGTAGTATAGTTTGAAATCAGGTAGTGTGATGCCTCCCGCTTTGTTCTTTTTGCTTAGTATTGTCTTGGCTATGTGGGCTCTCTTTTGGTTTCATATGAAGTTTAAAGTGTTTTTTTCCAGTTCTGTGAAGAAGGTCACTCGTAGCTTGATGGGGATAGCATTGAATCTGTAAATTACTTTAGACAGTATTGCCATTTTTACAATATTGATTCTTTCTAACCATGAGCAGGGAATGTTTCTCCATCTGTTTGTGTCCTCTATTATTTCCTTGAGCAGTGCTTTGTAGTTCTCCTTGAAGAGGTCCTTTACATCCTTTTTTAATTGTATTTCTAGGTATTTTATTCTCTTCGTAGCAATTGTGAATGGGAGTTTGCTCATGATTCGGCTCTCTGTTAGTCTGTTATTGGTGTATAGAAATGCTTATGATTTCTGCACATTGATTTTGTATCCTGAGACTTTGCTGAAGTTGCTGTCAGTTTAAGGAGATGTTGCGCTGAGATGATAGGGTCCTCTGAATATACAATCATGTCATCTGCAAATAGACACCATTTGATTTCCTCTTTTCCTAATTGAATATTTCCGCTTTTCCTAATTCCAATTAGATCATCCAAGCAGAAAATCAGCAAAGAAACATTGGACTTAATCTGTACTATAGACCAAATAAACCTAATGGATATTTATAGAACACTTCATCCATAGCTACAGAATACAGATTCTTCTCCTCAGCATATGGATCATTCTCAAGGTTAGACCATAATGATAGGCCACAAAACTCATACTTAAAAATTCAGAAAAATAGAAATAATATCAAGTAGTTTCTCTGACTATAATAGAAGACAACTAGAAATTAATAAGAGCTTTGGAAACTATACAGATACATGGAAATTATATAATATGCTCCTGAATAACTAGCAGATCAATGAAGAAGTTGAGAGAAATTTTAAAATTTCCTGAAGCAAATGAAAATGGAAACACAACATATCAAAACCTGTGAGATATAGCAAAATAAGTACTAAGAGGAAAATTTATAGCAGTGAATACCTACATCAAAGTAGAAGAAAAATTTCAAAAACACCATAATGATGCATCATTGTTATTGGTATTTTGTTATTGGTCTTTGTTATTTTTGCTTTTCTAAAAAAGCAAAAGTGAACAAAATACTGTATTAGTAGCAGAAATACATGAAATGGAAATGAAAAGGACAATACAAAAAAACAATGAAAAGAAAAGTTGATTTTTTGAACAGATAAAATTTATGAACCTTTATTTAGGATAAGAAAAAAGTGAGAAGACCCAAATAAATAAAATCAGAGATGAAAAAGGAGACATTACAATCAATATCACAGAAATTCAAAGGATCATTAGAGACCTGAGTGGCGCGGTGGCTCACGCCTGTAATGCCAGCACTTTGAAAGGCTGAGGTGGGCGGATCATGAGGTTAAGAGATCAAGACCATCCTGGCCAACATGGTGAAATGCTGTCTCTACTAAAAATACAAAAATTAGCTGGGCGCAGTGGCGTGCACCTGTAGTCCCAGCTACTTAGGAGGCTGAGGCAGGAGAATTGCTTGAACTCAGGAGGTGGAGGTTGTAGTGAGCCAAGATCCTGCCACTGTACTCCAGTCTGGCGCCTGGCGACCGAGCGAGACTCTATCTCAAACAAAAACAAAAACAAAAAACAAAAACCTAAGACCAATTTTACTCAAACTATTCTAGAAAATAGAAGGAGAGAGAATAATTCCAAACTCATTCTGTGAGGCCAGTATTACTCTGGAGTGCAGTGGTGTGATCATTATGAAAACCAGAGATTTAGGCTTCTTCCTTTTTATTTTGGATGCCCTTTATTTCTTTCTCTTGTTTGCTCTAGCTAGGTCTTTCAGTACTATGCTGAATAACAGTGGTCAAAGTGAACATCCTTGTCTTGTTTCAGATCTTAGAGGAAAGGTTTTCAGTCTTTCCTCATTCAGTATTATACTAGCTATGGGTCTGTCATAAATGGTTTTTATTGTGTTGAGGTATCTTCCTTCTGTATCCAGTTTTGTGAGGGTTTTTATGAAATGTTGAATTTTATCAAATGTTTTTTCAGCATCTATTAAAATAATAACATGGTTTTTGTCCTTCATTCTGTCGATGTGATGCATCACATTAATTGATTTGTGTATGTAGAACCATTCTTGCATTCATAGGATAAATCCCGCTTTATCCCATGATGGTCATGGTCATGATGAATGATCTTTTTAATGTGTTGTTTAATTTAGTTTGCTAGTATTTTGTTGACAATTTTATCATGAATTTTCATCAGATATATGAGCCTGTAATTTTCTTTCTATGATGTGTCTTTAGTTTTGGTCTCACTCTGTCCCTCAGGCTGGAGTGTGGTGGTGTGATCATGGCTGATCCTCCTGGGCTTAAGCTATCCTTCTGCCTCAGCCTCCTGAGTAGCTGAGACCACAGGCATGCACTACCATGCCTGGTTAATTTTTGTATTTTTTTGTAGAAATCGGGTGTTTCCATGTTGCCCAGGCTGTTCTGGAACTCCTGTGGTTCAAGTCAATCAGTAGCATTTCTAT
Source organism: Sapajus apella (assembly GCF_009761245.1). Taxonomy (NCBI): domain Eukaryota; kingdom Metazoa; phylum Chordata; class Mammalia; order Primates; family Cebidae; genus Sapajus; species Sapajus apella. The sequence goes on along the minus strand of NW_022436977.1, from coordinate 9,286,506 downwards.
ATGCCAACAATGAACAATCTGAAAACAAAATCAAGAATGTAACCCCATTTACATTAGCTGCAAATACAATTCCATACCTAGGAATAGACTAAAGTAGTAAAAGATCTCTACAATAAAAACCACAAAACACTGATGCAAGAAACTGAAAAGACAAAAAACATAGAAAAATATTCCATGTTCATGGATTGAAAGAATATTGTTTAAATGTCCACATTTCCCAAAGCAATCTACAGATTCATTGCAATCCCTGTGAAAACACTGATGACATTCTTCAGAGAAAAAGGAAAAAAAGTCCTAAAATTTATATGGAACCACAAAAGACCCAGAATAGCCAAGGCCACCTTGAGCAAAAAGAACAAAACTGGAGGAATTTTATTACCAGATTCAAATTATATTACAGAGTTAATGTAATTAAGACACCATGTTTCCTGCAAACAAGCAGATACATAGACCAAAGGAACAGAACCCAGAACCCAGAAATGAATTTATAAATCTACAGTGAACTCATTTTTGACAAAAATGCCAAGAACATACATTGGGGAAAAGGTAGTCTTTTCAATAAAATATGCGGGGAAAACTGAGTATCTATATGCAAAAGAAAGAAATTCAACCCTTATCTCTCACCATACACAAAAATAAAATCAAAATGGGTTAAACACTTAAGTCTAAGACCTCAAAATATAAAACTCTTACAAGAAAACATTGGAAAAACTCTCCAGGACATTGGACCGGGCAATGATTTCTTGAGTAATACCCCATGAACACAGACAGTCTAAGCAAAAATGGACAAATAGGATCACATCAAGTTAAAAAGCTTCTGTACAGCAAAGTAAGGAATCAACAAAGTGAAGAAACAACTCACTAAATGGTAGAAAATATTTGCAAACTATCTTTCTGACAAGGGATTACTAACCACAATATACAAGAAGCTCAAATAACTCAAAGGGAAAAATGTAATAATCTGATTTTAAAATGGGCAAAAAATGTCCACAGCTTTTCTCAAAAGAATATATGCAAATTGCAGACATATAAAAGGTGCTCAATAGAAATGCAAATCAAAACTACAATGAGATAACACCAGTTAAGATGGCTTTTATGCAAAAACCAGGCAATAATGAATGCTGGTGAGCACGCAGAGAAAAGGTAACCCTTGTATATTGTTGGTGGAAAAGTAAAGCACAGCTGCTATGCAGAACAGTATGGAGGTTCCTCAGAAAACTACAAATAGAACTACCAGCAATTCCACTGCTAGGCAGCTAGGTATATAGCCAAAAAAAAAAAAAAGGAAATTTTGATATAGAGATATCTACACTTCCATGTGTATTGCAGTACTATTCACAATAGCCATGATTTGGGAGAAACCTAAGTGTCCATCAACAGATGAATGGATAAAGAAAATGTGGCACCTATACACAATGGAATACTATTCAGCCATAAAAATGAACAAGATTCTGTCATTTGCAACAACATGGATAGAACTGAGGGCCACTATGCCATGTGAAATGGGCCAGGCACAGAAAGACAAACTTTGCATGTTATCGCTCATTTGTAGGAGCTAAAAATTAAAACAATTGAACTCATGGATATAGAGAGTAGAATAATGGTTACCAGAGGCTGGGAAGGGGTTTAGGATTGGGGAAGTAGGGATATTTAATGGATACCAAAATATGGTTAGACTGAATAAGATCTACTATTTTATAGTAAAATAAGGTGATTATACATGATTGTACATTAAAAAATAACTAAAAGACTACAAATGGAAGGTTTGTAACACAAAGAAAGGATAAATGATTGAGGTGATGGATACTCCATTTACCCTGATGTGATTATTGTGCACTGCATGCTTGTATCAAAATATCTCATGTACCGTATAAATACATACTCCTACTACATACCCATGAAACATTAAAAATTAAAAGAAACTTATACAGCCCATTAATACAGTTATATTTAGTTTGCTTGTTGCTAATATGCCCAATAAATCTCAGCTGTCTTTTTTTTCACTCATATTCAGGGTAGTTTGAAATCTCAACTCTCCTTTGTTTTTCCTGGCTGTGCTCAGTAACATAATTATTCATCTAAAATACAGGTTCCTAGGAGGAAAATGACTAAATATCTGTGAGTACAAGCAGTAGGACACCTGCCCTAGCTCTCTAAGAAACCAAGCTGGCAGCTGAATGAAACTCAGAAAGAGGGATGTAAGAAGCTGTTAACTGAATTGAGGTGCCTCCGGACCACAGGCCACTGGTCTCTTACCTCAACGTTTATCCTCTACCCATTCCCCAAGCTTATTGTCTAAACAACCTCTAGTGAGAGCCTGAATCTCTTCCCCACTTTTGGATTTACCATGCTTTGCCATAGCTCCTCTCCCTAGCCCAACAATCGGGACAGCTGTTTCCAATTCCTTCACTGGCAATCTTTAGGCTATCCCATTGGGCCACTGCCAGGACTGAGAAGATAAAAAGTATAAAACCCTCAGCAGGAAATAGCATCAGCTCTGTAATTTGAATTGAGGTTGATGGGAATAAAACCAACCTACATTTATTAAATGTCCAATGTAGGCCAGGTATTTAAAAAATAACAGCTTTGTTGACATAAATTACATACCTTAAAATTAATCCTTTTAAATCATACAATGCAGTGGGTTCTAGTGTATTTGCAGAGTTGTACAAACACCAAGGTCTAATTTTAGAATATTTTAATCAGCCCCAAAAGAAACCTCATACTCATTAGCATATACTCGCCATTCTCCCCTACCACCAGTCTCTGGAAACCAGTAATCTACTTTGTCTTTATGGATTTGTCTATTCTGGATAGTTCATAAAAATCGAATTATACATAGCCTTTTGTGTCTGGAGTCTTTAACCTAGCCTAATATTTCCAAGTTCATCTGTGTTGTAGTTTGTACTGATACATTTATTTTTATAGCCTAGTAATATTTCATTAACTGGTTATATCACATTTTGTTTAACCATTCGTTAGTTGTTGGGCAATTGAGTTGTCTCTACATTTTAGCTATTATGAATAATGCTACTGTGAACATCTGTGCAAGTTTGTTCATGGACATATTTTCAGTTTTCATCAGTATATATCTAGGAGTGAAAACGGTGGGTCTTTAGGTTACCACATATAACTTTTGAGGAACTGCCTAACTGTTTTCCAAAGTAGCTGCACTATTTTACATTTTAACAGCAGTGTATGAGGTTTCCAATTTCTTCACATCCTTGCCAAAACTTGTTATTTCCATCTTATTTATTATAGTCATACTATTGGGTGTAAAATGGGTATCTCATTGTCTTCAGTTTGCATTTTCTGATGACTAATGGCGCTGAACATCTTTTCATATGCTTATTGACTATTTGTCTTCTTTGGAGAAATGTCTATTCAAATCCTTTGCCCATTCTTTAATTGAATTATTTGTCTTTTTATTGTTGAGTTGTAAGGGTGCTTTATTCTGGGTATTAGACCTTTATCAGATACATAATTTGCAAATTTTTTTTTCATTCTGTGGGTGGTCTTTTCACTTTATTGATGATGTCCTTTGAAACATGAAAGCTTTTAATTTAATTTTGATAATGTCCAGTTTATTTTCTTCTTTTGTTGCATGTACTATTGGTATCATATCTAAGAGATCATTCCTGGAAGATTTTTACTCCTGTTTTATTCTAATAGTTTTATAGTTTTAGCTTTTACATTTAGGATTATGATTCATTTTGAATTAATTTTTGTATAGTATATGAGGAAAGGGTCCAACCTTATTTTTTGTATAAGGGCATCCAGTGGTCCCAGGACCATTCATCAAAATGATTACCTTTCCCATTGAATTATAGTAGAGCATTGCTCAAAATCAGTTGACCATAAATAGAAGAACTTTTTTTCCCTGTATTCCCAATTCTTTACCATTGATCTATATATTTAATCTTATGCCAGTACTGCACTGTCATTAGTGTAGTTTTGTAGTAAATTTTGAAATCAGAAACTGTAAGTCTTTAAACTTTGTTCTTTTTCAAGATTATTTTGGTTATTCTGAATTCCTTGTATTGCCATATGAATTTTATGATAAGCTTGTCAATCTGTGTAAAACATGCTAGCTGGAATTCTGATAGAAATTGTTTTGAATCTGCAGATCATTTAGGGAGTATTACCATCCTAACAATATTAGGACTTTCACCATCAAGTATGATATTAGCTGTGGGTTTTTCATGGATGGTCTTTTGTTAGGTTGAGGAAATTCCCTTCTATTCCTAATTTGCTGAGTTTTTATTAAGAAAGAATGTTAGAAATTGTCAATTTGTTTCTGTGTTTATTTAGATGATCATGTGTGTTTTGTTTTTTAAAATTCTATTGGTATTATATTAGTTGATTTTCATATGTTTACCTGACTTTGTGTTCTTAAAATAAATTCCATCTGGTCATGGTGTAAAACACTGGATATTTTATATGACTGGACGTGGTTTGCTAGTATTTTATTGATGGTTTTAACATCTACATTCTTAAGGATATGGGTCTGTAGATTTTCTTCTCTTGTGAAGTCTTTGTCTGGTTTTGGTATGATGGTAACGAATGAATTGGGAAACATTCTATTTTTTAATGGAAGAGCTTGGGAAAGATTGGTGTTAATTCTTTAAAAGTTGAGTGGAATTTATTGGTAAATCATCAGGGCCTGGGATTTTTGTAGGAAATTTTTAATTATTATTACAAATTCAATATCTTTACTTGTTATGGATCTATTCAGATTATCTATTTATTCTCAAGTCAGTTTGACTAGTTTGTCTTTCTAGGAATAACACACATTTCATCTAGGCTACCGAATTCATTGGCAAACAATTACTCATTCCCTTACAGTCCTTTTAGTTTCTGTAAGGCAGGTAGATCCCCACCCTCTGCTTTATTCTTAATGATAGAATTTAAGTCTTCCCTTCTCTTTTCCTTTTCAGCCTAGCTAAAGATTTATCAGCTTTGTGAATCATATCAAAGAATCAACTTCTAGCATTGTTGAGTTTCTCTATTGTTTTTCTAGTTGCTGTTTTATTTATTTCTACTTTAATCTTTGTTATTTTCTTCCTCCTACTTGCTTTGAATTTAGTTTACTCTTCTTTTTCTTGTTTATTAAGGCAGACATTTAGTCTTTCTACTTGAGATCTTTCTTCTTTTTAAATATAGGTCTTTAGAGCTAGAAATTCCTAAGTATAGCTTGTGTTCCATATATTGTACTTTCATTGTTATTCATCTTAAAGTATTTCCTAATTTCCCTTGAGATTTCATCTTTGACCAATTGATTATTTGGGATTATGTCATTCAATTTCTACATATCTGAGAATTTTCCAAATTCTCTTATTGATTTTTAAATTTTATTCCATTTTTGTTGGAGGAAAAATTTATTGAGGCTTGTTTTATGGCCTAACCTATGATGTTTTCTGGAGAGTATATCATGGGCACTTGAGAAGAATGTGTACATTGCTCTTTGAGATGGAGTGTTCACAGATGTCTGTTAGGTCTAGCTGGTTTATAGCATTTTTCAAATCTGCTTTTTTGTTGATAGTCTATTGATTCTATCCATTATTGAAACTGGGTTAATGAAATATCTATTATCATTGAATTGTCTTAGGCCTTTTTCAATTCTCTCAATTTTTGGTTCATGTATTTTGGAACTCTGTTGTTAAGTGCATATATATTTGTAATAGTTTTGTGTTTGTTGAATTGACCCATTTGTTTATGTTCTTAATATGTTGATCATTTTATTATTAGAAAAGTCCTCTGGTAACACTTTTTGTTTTAAAGTCTATTTCATCTGATATCAATATAGTTGTTCCCATTCTCTTTTGTTTACTGTTTGCATGCTATATGTTTTTCCATCTTTTTCTTTCAACCGATTTGCACATTTGAATCTAAAGTGTATTATATTGTAGACAGCATATAGTTGGATCATGTTTTTATTTATTCTACAGTTATTGGCCTTTTGATTGGAGTGTTTTGTCTACTAAATTTGATTCATGTTTAGTTTACATTTGATAAAATTACTAATGAGGTAGAATTTATGTCTGCTATTTTCTATTTGTTTTCTTTATTATTATTATCATACTTTAAGTTCTGGTGTACATGTGCACAATGTGCAGGTTTACATTCACCTAGCCAACAAACATATGAAAAAAAGCTTATTATCACTGGTCATCAGAGAAATGCAAATCAAAATCACATTGAGACACCATCTCATGCCAGTTAGAATGGCGATCATTAAAAAATCAGGAGACAACAGAGGCTGGAGAGGATGTGGAGAAATAGAAACACTTTTACACTGTTGGTGAGAGTATAAATTAGTTCAACCATTTTGGAAGACAGTGTGGCGATTCCTCAAGGATCTAGAACTAGAAATACCATTTAACTCAGCAATCCCATTACTGGGTATATACCCAAAGGATTATAAATCATTGTATTATAAAGACACATGCACACTTATGTTTCTATTTGTTTTCTATATGTCTTACATCTTTTTTATTTATTCCTTTATTACTTCTTTCTTCTGTGTTAAATAAATATTTTTTTCTTTTCTTTTCTGTTTTTTTTTTTTTTTTTTTTTTTGAGCCAGAATCTCACTCTGTCACCCAGGCTGGAGTGCAGTGGCACAATGTCCCTGAAACCTCTGCCTCCTGGGTTCAACCGATTCTTCTGCCTCAGCCTCCCGAGTAGCTGGGAATACAGGCATGTGCCACCACGCCCGGCTAATTTTTGTATTTTTGGTAGAGATGGGGTTTCACCATATTGGCCAGGCTGATCTCGAATCCTGACCTCGTGATCCACCCACCTCGGCCTCCCAAAGTGCTGGGTTTACAGGCATGAGCTACCACATCCAGCCAATAAATATGTTCTAGCATATAATTTTAATTCTCTTGTTGTTTCTTTTAATTTATTTTTTTGAGAAATACTCTTAGTGGTTTCTTGGAGATTGCAATTAACATCTTAACATTAGCAATCAAGTTCAGATTAATACCATTGTAATTTTAATGGTATATAAAAATTTGCTCTGATATAGCTCCATTTCTTCCCCTTCCTTTGTGCTATTATTGTCACATGTCAGTATGTTATAAACCCATCAATGCAGTTTTAGAATTAATAATTTATGCAATTGCTGAGAGACTACTCAACAAATGAGATTAAAGAACTCTGCACTATCACAACCTTAATAACATAACATGCCCCAATCCATATTGTATTAAAGGCCTTAAATGTCTCTGTTTGCCTAGGTTTAGAACATAAAAGAAAATTATTTAATTGCTTAAAGTAGTATTTAAAAATCCTACCAGTCATTGCTCAGAGAAGAAATTTTTAAAATGTGTATCATCAATCTGTATCACCCTATTATCACTATAAATTTGAGAATTTCTTAGGTCATAGGGCAGGACCTACCACTTTGTGATGGCCACAATAAATCCTTTCAAAACTTCTTGACCATTTTGAATTGCTAAGATAAAGGTTCTCATTACTAAGATTATATTACTAAGTTGTTCAGGTATCAAAGGAAGGGTTTTTAATAATAATACTTTTCACAATAGACAAGCAGAAGACTCTTACCAACTGTGTCAACAAAACAAGAAATATGGCTACGTAAGACAATTCACAGATTATAATGGGCATTTCAACAACTTCTGATGCTCTGATTGCAGATTTCAGAACACAGAGTACAAAGTATGCAAAAATTTCAATCACACATTATTCTTCTTTCCATAATAAAAAGGCATTCTTTCAAGATTTTTGGATTTGCTTTTGCTGTTCCTCAGGTTTTAATGTTGATTTCATTTTTAATGTTGAAACTTCATTTTCTTCCTATTAAACTATTTCCCTATCTCAAGATCCAGCTTGTCTGGGTCCAGCAGAAACCTAGGAAAATGGTAGCACCAAGTGAGAAAGTCAGCAGGGAAGACCAAAGTCAAAATTGATCCTAAGCTCAATTTCCAGCATGAGAAGGCAGAAGCCCAGTTTATGTGAGCCAGTGTTGTGGCCAAGAAAATACTATGGTGAATCCTATCTTTCAGATGGGAGAAGAAGGAAAATGAGTGTTAAAGTCAGTGGTCAGAAGACTGGAAAATGGGTAGGTTCAATGCAAACCATAGGTTTGTTGAATATGAGGTAGGTGGTCCATGTCAAAACATTGTGTATAATGTAGAGACAGGATCACCTATTTAAGGAGGTATATCAGGCTGTTTAAGGAGGTATATCCGGCTGAACAGAGCCAAAACTTTTTCTGCTATGTCCTCTCTAAAACCTTTTGTCATATTCTTGTAATTAACTACTCTCCCCTGAGCCTTCACTGGCATTTTTATTGCAACACCTTTTTAACTCTCATTTTATTCTGGCTAATATTAGGTAGTATTTAGGTACTCACTTCCACTCCAATGGAATTATTCTCTAAAAAGTAATCAGAGTATATTCTCTCTGAACTGTAAGCTTCTCTAGGTCAATAGTTTTTGTTATACCTCTATATTCACTCCGCTGCCTTAATAAAATACCATAGATGGCGTAGCTTAAGCAACAAAAATTAATTTTCTCACAGTTCTGGAGGATGGAAAGTCTAAGATTAAGGTTCTAGTCAATTTAGTTTCTGGTAACGGCTCTCTTCCTGACTTACAGAAGGCTTCCTTTTTCCTGTGTCCTTACATAATCTTTCTTCTGTGTGTGTGTGTGGAGGGAGGGAGGGAGGAGGAGAGAGAGAGAGCATGTTCATGAGAGAGAGTGCTCACCTTGGTGTTGTTTCTCCTAAGGACACTATTCCTATCAGATCAGGGTCCAATCCTTATGACCTCATTTAACTTCAGTTACCGCCTTATAGGCTGTATCTCAGAATATAGCCACACTGGGAGTTAGGGTGTCAACACACAAATTCAGAGGTAGGGGACACAAGCATTCAGTCCATAGTAACCCATAACATTTAACACAATGGCTTGTACATAGTCCTCAAGTAAATTAAAGAAAGACTACTCTAAAATTACGTGCCATTCAAGAACACCCATAGGACAGCCATCTTGGAAATACCATGGCAATTTTTCTGTTGGCATTGGATATATATTGGTTGTTTTCTTCACAGTGAAAGAGTAAAAGGCAGAGAGAATTCATTCACGGTGAGAGCCAAGAATTCTCATGCTCAGAAAAATACACCTTTGGGAATCACCACTTTGTGAGGTAAGGTTCCATTTTGGTATCTCAGTGTGGTCACCTTAGGACTTCAACCTGTCTGAACTTATCTGGGGAACCTGTAGAATGAGGCTATAAGAGATCTATTTGCTGGGTGAAAGAATAATGCTTCAGAGTCAAAATGAGGGAAAACCTCAAGAAGAGCAAAACTCCCAACATTCAATTTTCCATTGTGCTGGATTCTTTCCATTTGTCCTTTCTCTCTACCCTTCTGTACCCTGTTTTTTCCCTCAACAAGGCTGACCTATACAGACTGCATCAATGGGCTTACTTGCTCTTTGGTTTTTATCTGAAGACAGTCACCTAAAGCCAAGCTCTATGAGAGGTAAAGTAGCTAAAAATTGGTCTAATTTCCAAATGGATATAGATAAAGAAAGCCAGCAGGGCCTGAAACTGAATTGAGGTGGAGGCCAAGGAATTTGTCATTGGGCAAAGACCATCAAAATAGATGGAGGGATTCCCAAGCCAACATGCATAAGACTGTGGTAATTTTTCTTCTTGTTTTAAAGACAAGAGTATCACTCTATTGCCCAAGCTGGATTGCAGCAATGTGATCATAGCTCACTGCCACCTTGAACTCCTGGGCTCAAGTTATCTTCCTGAGTAGCTAGCTAGGACTATGAGCACATGATTTTTTGTAGAGATGGGTCTTGCTATGTTGCTCAGGCTGGTCTTGAACTCCTGGCCTCAAGCAGTCTTTCTGCCTTGGCCTTCCAAAGTGCTAGAATTACAGGCATGACCCACCATTTCTGGCCAGCAGTTTTAAATGTAATTAGCACCTTGATTGGTGTGAGTCTCTAATAACTTTTATAGAAGCAAGAGAAAAGCAGACCCAAAGCTCTGGGTTCTTACCAATAAGAATTCAGGTGGCAAAAACATATCCAAGTATTTAAAGAATCACTCTGTTGCATAAGAACAGAAATTCCTGCAGTCCAGCCTAAGCCATTAGAAAGAATTAGATTCCTGTATTAACTCATGAAGACAAAGTCATAGATGTAAGGGAAGAACAATTGGTTTTTTTTTGGATCTGGATGCTGTGTGGTGTGACACATACCAAAATTACTTTTCTGAAGTGAAATACAAGAAATTTTATATTGTGGGGTAAAATATGTTGAATGTTGAACTTCTAGTGATTTTACTTAAGATATTATAGGAACCATTAAGTAAAGAGTATAATCATTCTTCAGGGCTGTCACAACTGTATAAATGAAGCAGCTCACATGTGATTAAATAGTAATCCTTATAAGTGGCTATTGTTGAGCTGGCCCTGGAGCTGATACTGAAATATCCTATCATAATTATTATAATTTTGTCCAACAACAGGACCTGTTTTCAATTTAGACCACAATCATAAAGTGATTCTTTTGGTTCAGGGAAATGTTGCATAGAATATATTGAATAGAAATGTTGTACAGAACATGTTGTATATAACTAAGGTAGAGCTGCCAAATATTATATGATAACCCCACTTGGACCTTCAACCTCATACTCCCATCCCCCAGGCCCATTCCATGTTCTGCTATGCTTAATAGGGGCATGTGGCCTACATTTGGATACCAGGATCTTCTCATGTCCCAGAAAGAGGGTTACCAAAAGGACAGGAGTCCTGTAGAAAGAACTTCAGTGCTCAAGGGAGAGAAGAAGGCAAGAAAGCCAAGGGAACCTAGATCAGTTTTTCATTTGTTTCTGCATGAGTGAGAAAGATAATATGCAAGAGACAGCTAGGATAAGCCTTGTGGGTATAAGTAGGAAGAATTCATGCTGTACCCATGTACATGGTATTCAGTGCATGATGATCCCATCCTGGAATGCAAATGGTTCACAGAGACGCCTGGAATGTGACCAATTAGCCTTTTCTAACAGGAAGGAAAGAGTTGGGAGAAGAGAAGGAGGGCTTCCCTGAAAGGCCTTCTTCCAGGCTGCCCGAAGTATGAAATCAATGTTTTATTTTTTATTTACTTTTTGTCTTAGGTATTGTCCTGAATGAACATATAGTGTTCCTCCTTCTCAGGAGTTTGTCACATAAACTTAAGATTCGTAAACACAGATAGCTTCCTAGAAATACAAAGTAAAATCACAGAGCTATAAGGAACCGTGGATAGCATCTAATGAAATCCAAACCTCTGTTTATGTCCTGAGGTAAGGAACCTCAGGCCTAGAGAAGTTACATCATGGTCACAGGGGCATTTAAATACTTAATGGCAGGAGCAAGTATGGGGCTTATGGTAGCAAAAACAGAATTGACTACAGTTAGTATTTTATTACTTGTAAGAACCATATAAACCAATCACATCCTAGCTCACCTAACACACAAATGCAGTACCCAGAAGGAATAAACTAAACCAAAAGTCAAAAGCCACAAGAATGTCCTCAAGTGACATTGCAGAACCAGCACCTATTTTCTTACTCATGACATGTCTCCCTTATCTTTGCCCCAAATGTCATTCTACTTACATGGTGGTAAAACTGCAAAAGTGTCTCTCTGTTATCATAACAAGCATAGAACTACCACGGACTTCTGAAACATACGACATGCCTAGACAGGAATAAGCTATGTTAAGAAAGCATTTTGTTAACAGTGCTGATTATCTGATTTTCACCACTCTGGGTTTTGGAATTATTATTGTAAAACTCATGTAGGGTCCACCAAACCTGCTTAAGGCTTATTCAACTCAGGATTTTGTGAAACTGATAGATTTGTTGAGAACAACAAAACACACCTTGGAATAAGAACAATTGGCCATTTAATAAATCTTTTCATACATACTAGTACTGAAAAGATAATAATAGTTCTTAACTATTGGTCAGAAGAGAGTTCTTAACTACTCATCCAATCTTCATGGCTTTCCAGCATCTCCTTCCTGCTTGACAGCGTTTCTTTTCTGGGATGTTACTTTCTAGTTTCATATTTGTCCTTAGTCTCTATATTTGTGAAAATTCAAGTTCCATCCTAAGAACCCTCTATATAGGTGTGTTGTTTCCACTCTGAGAAGCATTGCAAAATGCTGGCTGCCAATTTTACTACTCCATGGTATAAATAACTTTGGTTCCTTTCTTTGATGCTCTACCACTCACCTTGTCTGTCTGACTTTTGGTGGTTCCATATTCCCTCCAGAGCAGTAGGGAAAGGGAGACTATGCTTGCTGTATATAATTAGGGTAGCCATATGATATATCATCAAAATGGGTATACTTTCAGAGTGAAAAATGTGCTATGACGATTACATCTTATATCCACCATTGTCCTGGAAAACCTGGCCATATGGTCATACTAGACTAATACTAAAGGGCTTCTTTGTTTTCCTTTGCCCCTTTGGACACATATCTTCCTCAGGAATATTGTGAAGAGTGGCTGGAACTAGGAAATAAAGAGGCCTCGAAGGTGAATGCAGAGCTAGAATCTAGTATAGTTCCACTATATTATATGAGACAAGGCCTAAGAAAAGTTATGAATCATCAAATGTTGTTGAAGCCACTTTGCAATCATAGCCTGCCAGATTTGTTAACTTGCAGTTTTGATGCTACAGTTGCAGGTACAGGGGCTAACCTGTGAGCTTTCTTATTATTCCTACTTTTAATTCCCGCTGTGGGAAACTCAATGCCACTATGTAATTCGTGGGTCAGAGTTTCTAGCAGATGTGAGTGATTAGTGGGTGTGATATGATACAATAAGGCCACAGTAACCAGGCTGGAAGTTGGACTCTAACTTTTAAACCCTCTTGTCCCAGGTCACATTCAAAGCCTAGATGTGGCAAACCAAAGAACCAAGGCCAGAGTGCGGAACACTCAGGTTAAGAAGCAACCGGTTCCTAAGTGAGGGAGCAGACTCAGAAGGCAGGGCTCAAATGGAAGGAGAGTTGGAGTTGCAGGAACTGCATAGAAAAATAGCATTTTGCAGACATCATTATAATAACCTTCAGCAATTTGGTGACAGTTATTCAGTGCTTAAAAGGATCTTTGGACTTTGGTAAGTCCAAAGGAAATACTGTAATTAATATTAAGGCAGTCATATATAAAGGTAATTTATGACGGACAGGAACAGATAATGAGAAGGGAATTAGCAGAAGCCTGAATGAACATATAGTGCTCCTCCTTCTCAGGAGAGGAGGAATCTGAGCCAAGCCAGACCAACATGGAAATTATTCTAACCACTCCAGCTGAGGTTTTGCCCTGAGAATCTATATCACATTCTCAGTAAAGCTCCTATTTTGTTTATTAAATATATCTATGCTTAAGTTAATATTCTTTCAGTCATGCTCAACTAATTGTTTTGCTATCCTCAAGTTTTGATTTGAATGACTCCTGCAGATATTATTAGGACTAGCTAGACTTCCAATAATGGTCAGAGTGAAAATACTATGGTCTAAAAACAATAGAGATGGAGAACACATAAGTAGTTGCCAGCGGTTGGGAGTGGGTGGGGAAGGGATTGACTATAAATTGGCTGCATGAGGGAGTTTCGGGGAGTGATGACACTGCTTTATAACTTGATTGTGGGAGTAGATAAATGACTCTAGTCATATGTCAGAATTCATAGAAGTATACGCCACAAACAGCAAATTTTACTGTACGTAAATTTAAAAATAAATAAAATTAAAAAAAAAAAGCACCCAGGGCCTGAATGGGCAAACTCAGATAAGGATTCTCTTGTCCCTACTCTCCATGCCCTTCTCCTGCTGTTGCCATTCTACACGGTGTCTTTGCCAAGTTTATATTCTTTCTGATGAATACAAAGATGTATTTATCTTTCCATGTATAAGCGTGTTGGAGGCCCAAGGACACAGTAAGGAGTGGAACATGAATGTATGTAACATGCAGCATAATAAAGTTCCCTTATGATGCTGTAAGTAGATCTCAGTACTGACATTTCTCTGTGTTCAGGCTAATGGTACAAGAAAGTGGATCGGTATGTATGCAGAGGAAGGTGACATATGAACAGAGACCTGAATGAAAGAAGGGAGGGAACCATGTCCAACTCTGAAGAAGAGTGTTCCAGTACAAGGGAAAAGCAAGCACAAAAGGAGTGGGCATGCGCTTCAGGTTTGAGGATCAGCAAGAATACTAGTGTGGACAGAGAAGAGTAGGGAAGAAGTGGGGAGTGGCCAGATTGTGTCAGGTTTGATAGGCCTTAGTAAGAAGCGCGTTTTATTTTAAGTGTGGCAGGAGACCAATGAGAGTAAGCAGGGGAATTATCCATTCAGCTTTGCATTTTTAAAGACTTACTCTGGCTCTTATATGGGGAAGAGACATTAGGGGGCAATTATGGAATTAAGAAAACCATCCTGGTCTTGCAGAAATGGTTGGTCTTGGAAGGGTTTTAGTGGAAGGAGTGGGTGAAAGGGAAGTTTTTTTCTACTGCCCAGCTAGAATCCTGTCTCATCATTGCAATAATATTCTTAATATGATCTTAGGCTTCCTTATCTCTTGGGTCTTAAGGAGATGTTGTAGTACATGTAAAAATGCTGCTAGGCAACTTGAAGGTGAGCTGAAGTTGGAGACTAAGAATTTTTAGTGGCTCCAAGGCACAGACTGTGTGATTTTTCTATATCAATGCTCAGGAACTCAGATGTATGAATGGAGAAAGCAGATGGTTTTATGTGTGGAGTGCCAGATATGTGTGAGGAGTGAACAAAAGGGCCAAATTATATTACTGTAATTCACACTAAGGAGTTAATATTTTAATATAGTGCATAATCACATTACACTACAAAAAAAAATCACATGATGAAGAGAAGATGGTGAGAATGATGCTTAGAGGATAGTAAGAAGAATGGTAAAAAGAGAATGGGATGAAGATAGTAAAGAGAGGAGGGGAAGAAGGAGGGGGGAAAGAATATCACAGAGTACTTCCTAACAAAAATAAAGAATGGAAGCACAGTAATGGCAGTACATTGAGCTCCATAGAGACAGTGCTGGGGCAAGTGAGAGCTGAATGGGTGCTGGATGACTCTGCCTCATTGAGAGGAAATAACTAACCATGGGCACAGGAGGTCTTAAGAAGCCGAGAGTCAAAATGTTGTCATAGGCAGTCTTTGTGCACACTTGTTGGGAGGAGCACCCAGATGCTTCAGTCAACTTCTCAGAGTTCTCTAAGAAGTGCTCAGAGAAGTGGAAGATCATGTCTGCTAAAGAGGAAGGAAAATGTGAAGACATGGCAAAGGTGGATATGAAAAATTAATGAAAACCTATATTTCCTAAAGGGGAAACAAAAAAGTTCAAGGAACTCATTCCACCAGAGAAGTCTCCTTTGGCTTTTTCTTGTTCTGTTCTGAATATTGCCCAAAAGTCAAAAGAGAACATCCCAGCCTATCTATCTATTGGTGATAAGGCAAAGAAACTGGGAGAGATGTGGAATAACACTTCTGCAAATGACAAGCAGCCTTATGAAAAAAGGCTGTAAAGCTGAAAGGAAAATATATAAAGGGTATTGCTACATACCGAGCTAAAGGAAAACGTGATGCAGCAAAAAAAATGAGAGATGTCAAGGCTGAAAAAAGTGAGGAAAAGGAGGAAGATGAAGAGTAGGAGGAGGATAAAGCAGGAGGAGGAAAAGCAGAGAGGGGAAGATGGAGGAGGAGGAGGAGGAGAAGGCAGTAGTAGTTGGAAGAAGCAGAAGGAGAGAGTAAGAAGAAGGAGGAGGAGGAGGAGTGGAAGGAGGAGGAGGAAACAGTAGTAATAGTTGGTTCTAGCGGTTTTTTTTCTTGTCTGCAAAGCATTTAACTCTCCTATACACAACTCACTCCTTTTAAAGAAAATAATTGAAAAGTCTCTGTAAGATTTGTTTTTAAACTGTACAATTGTTCTTTTTTTAGAGTTAACAGACTAATGGATGTGTCTTTAGATAGCACACCCTGGTGGTATTTTCCATAGCCACTAACCTTGCCTGGTACAGTATGGGGGTTGTAAATTGGCACAGAAACCTAAACCAGGTTCTTACTGGCACACAGCACAAATTATTCCTATATGGACATGGTAGTTTTTTCCTCTTCAGCTGTCTTGTATACAAAATAATTGTTCTTTTTATTTTTTGGATTATACTTTAAGTTCTGGGGTACATGTGCAGATGGTGCAGGTTTGTTACATAGGTATACAGGTGCCATGGTGGTTTGCTGCATCCATCCCCCCATCATGTACATTAAGTATTTCTCCTAATGTTATCCCTCCCTGATTCCCCCATCCCCTGTTATCCCTCCCCTAGGCACCCCCAGCCCCCCACAAGCCTCAGTGTGTAATGTTCCCCTCCCTGTGTCCATGTGTTCTCATTGTTCAACACCCACTTATGAGTGAAAACATGCAGTGTTTGGTTTTCTGTTCTTGTGTCAGTTTGCTGAGAATGATGGTTTCCAGCTTCATCCATGTCCCTGCAAAGGACATGAATTCTTTCTTTTTTATGGCTGCATAGTATTCCATGGTATATATGTGCCACATTTTCTTTATTCAGTCTATTTTTTTTTTTTTTGAGACAGAGTTTCACTCATGTTACCCAGGCTGGAGTGCAATGGCGCGATCTCGGCTCACCGCAACCTCCGCCTCCTGGGTTCAGGCAATTCTCCTGCCTCAGCCTCCTGAGTAGCTGGGATTACAGGCATGCACCACCATGCCCAGCTAATTTTTTGTATTTTTAGTAGAGACGGGGTTTCACCATATTGACCAGGATGGTCTCGATCTCTTGACCTCGTGATCCACCCGCCTCGGCCTCCCAAAGTGCTGGGATTACAGACTTGAGCCACTGCGCCCAGCCTTATCCAGTCTATTTTTGATGGACATTTGGGTTGGTTCCAAATCTTTGCTATTGTAAACATTGCCGAAATAAACATATGTGTGACTGTGTCAGTATAATATAATGTTTTATAATCCTTTGGGTATATACCCAGTAATGGAATTGCTGTGTCAAATGATATTTCTTGTTCTAGATCCTTGAGGAATTGCCACACTGTCTTCCACAATGATTGAACTAATTTATACTCCCACCAACAGTGGAAAAGCATTCCTATTTCTCCACATCCTCTCCAGCATCTGTTGTCTCCTGATTTTTAATGATCACCATTCTACCTGGCATGAGATGGTATCTCAATGTGGCTTTGATTTGCATGTCTCTAATGACCAGTGCGACGAGCTTCTTTTCATGTTTGTTGGCTGCATAAATGTCTGCTTTTGAGAAGTATTTGTTGATATGCTTTGCCCACTTTTTTATGGGTTTTTTTTCTTGAAATTTTGTTTAAGTTCTTTGTAAATTCACATTTTTCACCCTTTGTCAGATGGGTAGATTGCAAAATTTTTTTCCCGTTCTGTTGGTTGCTGGTTCACTCTAACAATAGTTTCTTTTGCTATGTAGAAGCTCTTAAGTTTAATTAGATCGTATTTGTCTATTTTGGCTTTTGTTGCCATTGCTTTTTGCGTGTTTGTCATGAAGTCCTTGCCTATGCCTATGTCCTGGATGGTATTGCCTAGGTTTTCCTCTAGGGTTTTTATGGTGCTACGTCTTAAGTTTAAATCTTAATCCATCTGGAGTTAATTTTTGTATAAGGTGTCAGGATGGGGTCCAGTTTCGGCTTTCTGCATATGGCTAGCCAGTTTTTCCAACACTAGTTATTTCATAGTCCCCATTGCTTGTTTGTGTTAGATTTGTCAAAAATCAGATGGTTGTAGATGTGTGGTGTGACTTCTGAGGCTTCTGTTCTGTTCCATTGGTCTATATTTCTTTTTTCTTACCAGTGCCATGCTGTTTTAATTACTGTAGCCTTGTAGTATAGTTTGAAGTCAGGTAGCGTGATGCCTCCAGCTTTTTTTTTATTCTTATTACTTGTTTGATTTTTTGCTTAGGATTTTCTTGGCTATGCAGGCTTTCTTTTGGTTCCATATGAAGTTTAAGGTGGTTGATTACAATTCTGTGAAGAAAGTCAATGGTAGCTTGATGGGGATAGCTTTGAATCTATAAATTACTTTGGGCAGTATGGCAATTTTCATGATATTGTTTCTTCCTAACCATGAGTGTGGAATGTTTTTCCATCTGTTTGTGTCCTCTCTGATTTCCTTGAGGAGCGGTTTGTAGTTCTCCTTGAAGAGGTCCTTCACATCCTTTATTAGTTGTATTCCTAGGTATTTTATTCTCTTTGTAGCAATTGTGAATGGGAGTTTGCTCATGATTTGGCTCTCTGTTTGTCTGTTATTGGTGTATAGGAATGCATGTGATTTTTCACATTGATTTTGTATCTGAGACTTTGCTGAAGTTGCTTATCAGTGTAAGGAGATTTGGGGCTGAGACAATGGGATGACGGGGTCTTCTAAATATACTGCAAATAGAGTAAATTTGACTTCCTCTTTTCCTAATTGAATACCCTTTATTTCTTTTTCTTGCCTGATTGCTCTGGCCAGAACTTCCAATACTATGTTGGATAGGAATGGTGAGAGAGGGCATGCTTGTCTTGTGCCTGTTTTCAAAGGGAATGCTTCCAGTTTTTGCCCATTCAGTATGATATTGGCTGTGGGTTTGTCATAAATAGCTTTTATTATTTTGAGATGTTCCATCACTGCCTAGTTTATTGAGCTTTTTTAGCATAAAGGGCTGTTGAATTTTTTCGAAGGCCTTCTCTGCATCTATTGAGACGATCATGTGGTTTTTGTCTTTGGTTCTGTTTATGTGGTAGATTACGTTTATAGACTTGCGTATGTTGAACCAGCCTTGCATCCCTGAGTTGAAACCTACTTGATCGTGATGGATAAGCTTTTTGATGTGCAAAATACTGCAATCGGTTTGCCAGTATTTTGTTAAAGATTTTTGCATTTATGCTCATCATGGAGATTGGCCTAAAGTTTTCGTTTTTTATTGAGTCTCTGCCAGGTTTGGTGTCAGGATAATGTTGGTCTCATAAAATGAGTTGGAGAGGATTCCCTCTTTTTGGATTGTTTGGAATAGTTTCAGAATGATTGGTACCAGCTCCTCTTGTACATCTGGTAGAATTTGGCTGTGAACCTGTCTGGACCTGGACTTTTTTTGGTTGGTAGGCTGTTAATTGCTGCCTCAGCCCTTGTTATTGGTCTATTCAGGGTTTCAACTTCTTTCTGGTTTAGTTTTGGTAGGGTACAAGTGTTCATGAATGTATCCATTTCTTCCAGGTTTACTGGTTTATGTGCATAGAGTTGTTTGTACTAATCTCTGATGTTGGTTTGTATTTCTGTGGGATCAGTGGTGATATCCCCTTTATCATTTTTTATTGCATCTATTTGATTCTTCTCTCTTTTCTTTTTGGCTATCGGTCTATTTTGTTGATCTTTTTGAAAAACCAGCTCGTGGATTTATCGATTTTTTGAAGGGATTTTTTTTGTCTCTATCTCCTTCATTTCTGCTCTGATCTTAGTTATTTCTCATCTTCTCCTGGTTTTTGAGTTTTTTTTACCTTGCTCCTCTAGCTCTTTCAATTTTGCCAATAGCGTGTCAATTTTAGATCTTTTCTCATTTCTCATATGGGCATTTATTGATATAAATTTCCCTCTAGACACTGCTTCAAATGTGTCCCAGAGATTCTGGTATGTTGTGTCCTCATTCTCCTTGATTTTGAAGAACATCTTTATTTCTGCTGTTGTTTCATTGTTTATCCAGTCAATATTCAGGAGCCAGTTCAGTTTCCATGAAGTTTTATGTTTTGAGTTAGTTTCTTAATCCTGAGTTCTAATTTGATTGTGCTGTGGTCTGAGAGACTGTTATGATTTCCATTTTTTTTTTTGCATTTGCTGAGGAGTGATTTACTTCCAATTATGTGGTCAATTTTAAAGTAGATGCCATGCAGTGCTGAGGAGAATGTATATTCTGTGGCTGTGGGATGGAGAGTTTTGTAGATGTCTATTAGGTCTGCTTGTTCCAGTTCTGCATTCAAGTCCTGTGTATCCTTGCTGATTTTCTGTCTCATTGATCTGTCTAATGTTTACAGTGGAGTGTTAAAGCCTCCCACTATTATTGTGCAGGGGTCTAAGCCTCTTTGTAGGTCATTAAGAACTTCCTTTATGTATCTGGGTGCTCCTGTATTGGGTGCATATATATTTAGGATAGTTAGCTCTTCTTGTTGTATTGATCCTTTCACCATTATGTAGTGATCTTCTTTGTCTCTTCTGATCTTTGTTGGTTTAAAGTTGATTTTATCAGAGACTAAAATTCCAACCCCTGCTTTTTTTTTTCTCTCTCTCCATTTGCTTGGTAGATCTTCTTCCATCCCTTTATTTTGAGTCTATGTGTGTCTTTGTGTGTGAGATGGGTCTCCTGAATACAGCACACCAATGGATTTTGACTTTTTACCCAGTTTGCCAGTCTGTGTCTTTTGATTGGGGCATTTAGGCCATTTACATTTAACATTAATATTGTTATGTGTGAATTTGATCCTCCCATTTTGTTACTGGTTGTTTGTTTTGCCCGTTGGTCAACGATGCAGTTTCCTCATTGCATCATTGGTCTTTACCGTTTGGTTCATTTTTGCTGGTACTGGATTTTTTTTTCTGTGTTTAATGCTTCCTTCAGGAGCTCTTGTAGCGCAGGTCTGGTTGTGACAAAATCAGTAATTGCTTGTCCATAAAGGATTTTATTTCTCCTTCACTTATGAATCTTAGTTTGGCTAGATATGAGATTCTGGGTTGAAATTTCTTTTCTTTAAGAATGTTGAATATTGGTCCCTGCTCTCTTGTGGCTTGTAGGGTTTCTGCCAAGAGATCCGCTGTGAATCTGATGGACTTTCCTTTGTGGGTGACCCAAACTTTCTCTCTGGCTGCCCTTAGCATTTTTTCCTTCATTTCAACCCTGGTAAATCTGACATTTATGTGCCTTGGGGTTGCTCTTCTTGAGGAGTATTTCTGTGGTGTTTTTTGTATTTCCTGTATGTGAATGTTGGCCTGCTTTTCTAGGTTGGGGAAGTTCTCCTGGATATTATTTTGAAGAGTGTTTTCCAGCTTGGATTCATTTTCCCTATCCTCTTCAGGTACACTGATGAAGTGTAGATTAGGTCTTTTCATGCAATCCCATATTTCTTGGAGGCTTTGTTCATTTCTTTTCACTTGTTTATCTTTTTTTGCCTTCTCTTTTTATTTTGTTGAGTTGATCTTTGATCTCTGATATCCTTTCTTCTGCTTGATCGATTTGGCTATTGAAACTTGTGTATGCTTCATGAAGTTCTCATGCTGTGTTTTTCAGCTACATCAAGTCGTTTATCTTCTTCTCTAGGCTGGTTATTCTAGTTAGCATTTCATCTAATCTTTTTTCAAGGTTTTTAGTTCCTTTGCATTGTGTTAAAACATGTTCTTTTAGCTCAGAGAAGTTTGTTATTACCAATCTTCTGAAGCCTGCTTCTGTCAGCTCATCAAAATCGTTTTTTGACCTGTTTTCTTGCCATGCTGGTGAGTTGTTGTGATCTCTCTGAGTAGGAGAAGAGTTCTGGACTTTGAAGTTTTTATCCTTTTTGCGCTGGTTTCTTCCCATCTTCTCTGAGTGGACATCCTTTCTTTTGAAGTTGTGGTTATTTCTACTGTATGAGGCTTTTTTTTTTTTTTAAATGCAGTTGTCAGTGTGCCACTTAAGAGAGTCTGTCTGTTGTCTACCTGTGGAGGCACTGCGGGCCTGCCTTGTTCTCAGCCAGGTTGTTGTTTATTCTTCGCCTGGTTTCTGCCCTTGTGGGGTTAGCCCGCCTTCCCAATGGCAGGCTCTTTCCCTCTGCTGAGCCCACTGTTCCTGAGTGGGGGATGTGTTAACTGTGAAACTCTCCCAAGAGAGGGACTCTGGTTGCTGGATCTTGTCGGGGAGGGGCCTGTCTTATTGTATCCTCCTCCCTGCTTTCAACTCTCCGGTCTATGGGGTGGGAAGTTCCTTTTCGAAAGCTTTCTTGGTATTAGTCCAGATCTCCACCATGGTCTCTGCTAACAAGGCACCAGCCTGGCCGCGGCTGCTGGCCTGGGCTGTTGCCAGGTCTGCAACTTCAGGGACTCTCAGCAAGGTGGCATTTTCCTGGTCTATGTGCTGCCGAAGTCTCAGAGCGAATTGCTGTATCTGATTCAGAGAACCAAGGAGGTGGTGATGCTCCCCTGATCCTCCGTGCCTGATACACTTTCCAGGTGGGGCAGTGCCCGTCTTGCCTCAGCTGGATGCCTTTGGGCTGCTTTCGCTGCCTTTTTTTTTGGGATTAATCCTGCTGTTCAACCAGTCCCTTTAAAACAAAGCTGGTACCTCGCTCAGAGATGTGGATATTACTCCGTTGCTGTCTCACTTGGTGGTAGCTCCATTCCGGAGAAGCTTCCTTTCGGCCATCTTCCTCAGCCTTTTGTCTTATTTTCAAAGATAAAATATGTATCATCCTCAGTGTACCACTAACTACAATACTCATATTTCTTTTCATGCATTCTTGAATTATATGGCAAACTTTATTGTTTTATGCCTATAAATGAATTTGTATGTGTAGATTTTGTCCAATCCCTGCTTATTATAATCTTCACTACTCTCACATATAAAAGACACTATACTAAGAATTACATTACTCGTATTCTACATGTTTATACCACTGTGAAACTAGGAGAAGCCAGCTTCAACCATCATTAGAATGATTGTCTCCAAAGTCTACTTCCAGTTTGTCCTCTCTCCTGATGTGCATATACATGCATTTCATGGCCTGCTAGCAATTTTATCTGATGTCAATTATATGAATCAGATTTAACAGATCCAAAAGTAACCTTATTCTTCCTGCCTATAACTTTGTTATTTCCTCTTTTGGTGAATAGCACCAACATCAGTACTGATTTTAAAATTTGAAACCAGGTGTCACTAGCTTTAATGGATTCTACTTTTTACCTGTTCTTCATTCTCACCCTTCTCTTTATAATTTTTGTTCTAGCCTTTATTCAGGACTTCATCATTTTCCCCAAACTAACTCTGTGTGATCCAGTTGGTCTTCTATGGCCCTTGGTCTGGCATCAGTGCCCATTAGTGCCATCTTTGTTGTTTTTTGTTTTGTTTCTTCCTCTCGTCCTTGATACAGAACTCAGAGCCTCTCTCAGATTTTTATCTTTTAACCCACTCTACAAAAACGTTCTATCAAATAGACACTTTCATGATTAGTATTTATTTTATTTTAGATTTTGGAGTATGGGGAAGTATCACCTTGTGCAGGTAAGAGCTCAGCAGTTGAAAATGCATGGAGGAGAGAGAGAATGTAGAGTATTTAAGAGTTGTATTTTGTTCTCTGTTCTGAACTTTACTCAGTTTCTTCCCTAAAGCCATGTTCTTTTCCCAATTTTGGCCAGTTTGAACTCTTCTTTTTTTTTTTTTTTAATTCAAGAGAAATACATCTATAGTCAACTTTCAGAGTGAAGTGTAGGCTGACTCAATGAGCCCAAAGGCACAGTCTCCCCTCTCAAAAATGGCTTAGCAGAGTATTTTCTCAACAAAAGCGGGCCTGTCCCAAATGGATTCTCATAACAGCTGCCAGAGTAATAATCTAGCCTCTATCTCCAGTTTGACCTCCTCTCATCCATTTTCTATATTGCCCACAAGGTGTGCTGACACACCAAACTGATCTTGATTACTAACCTATTTAAAAGTCAATATTACCCATTACTTTAGTTACAAAATCTGATTTTGTTGGCAGAGCTTACAAGGTTCTCAAGCTTCAATATTCACCACTTTTTCTAACCAAACTTGACTTCCAGCAAATATTTATTGAAGATTAACTGTAGACCCTAGGATTCTAGTAACAAATATGAGCCATGCAGTATGCAGTCTAATGGAGGATGTTATTTTTTTTTTAATGTTAATGAAGAAAAGAGCAGTATGCAGGACATAACAATTTTGGTGGTAAGAAAAGACATCCTAGGGAAGTGACATTTTTCCATGAAGGAGAAGTAGATATTGATAAAGTGGCATGGTGCCACAGATGGTTTAGAAACTTGGAACCCTTAGGGGAAAGTGTGACATCACAGGACTTCACAGAAGCCCAACATCTCTTGGCAGAGTAGGGCATCAGTGGCATCAGATGAATGACTTGCATGCACCACATTCTTTCTTATCTATGAAATACCTCAAGTGCTGATTTCTTATCCTGAAATGGTCTCTCTTCATTTATAGTTACATCACTATTCAACTAACAAAATACTGTAAATCTGAAACTCACTGATTTATTTGAAGAATTAATATCTGTCCATGAGAAAAAAAAGTATAATACTAGGCCATGATGGTCAGGGCTAAAATAATGTATTCTATTCAAGGGAAAGAAATATTTCCGTGCGCTACATTAGGTGGGACAGGCCTTAAAAGAGATTGGGCCCGAGCGGCACGGGAGGTGGGGATCAGACACCGATGCAGGCGGAAGGCAGCCGAGCGACTAGGGGCTGGCTCTGCAGGGCCCTGGGTCCCGGGCGCGCGCTGGCGGCAGCGACGCAGCAGATGACAGGGTCCGTGACTTGGTGGACTTCAGGCTGCTGAGGCTGGAGTCCTCGTTGTCACTGTGCGCCGGCACGCCTGCAGGCTCCGGGGGACCCCTCCACCTAGCTCCTTTCACTCGTTGAAGTTGAGATCGGTCAGCGTGCTCTGCACCACCGCCGTGCCAGGTCTCAGGCAAGAGCGGTCGCAGCAGGGGCACTCCAAACACGTCGTCGGCGGAGGGGTGGAGCCGCAGCAGCAGCGCCTGCCTGCTCGAGGGCCGCGAGCCCAGCGCCGCGCCGAGGCCACAGAGACACCTGGCTGCTGGATAACGCGGAGCTGGACGGCTCCAGAGTGCTGGAACCGCCTCGACAGCGCCCTAGCCGTCGGGGCGGCCCATGCCAGGCTGTGCGCCAGGGTGTGGCAGGACCTGAGGTGGCCCGAGCTGAACGGCAGCTCGGGCCAGGCGGGGGCGTCCCCAGGGTGTGTCAGGGCCTCAGGTGGCGCGAGCTGAAGGAACGCCCGGGCCAGGAGTGTGCCAGGGCCTCAGGTGGCGCGAGCTGAAGGGCGGCCGGGCCAGGCACCCGCCGAGCCAGGTGCCCCCCAGGCCCCTCGCCCGCTGGGCCCTCCGCCTCCGTCTCCATATGAAAAAGACAAGACAGGAAAAAGTCAACAGATTGCAAGTAGAAATAATAAAATAGAACTAATGAAATTTGTTTTAATTTTAGGGAATTATATTTATGGAGTGTTAACTACCTGTAATGCTGGCTTATAAAGGCACGTGCTCAAATTTTAATAATTTAAATTTTTATTAGGGGAGTGATTGGTGACGATTGGTGTAAAATTACTAAAATGAAGAAAAGAACCCTTTGAGCTGATTTCTCTCAAGTCAAACCCAGTTTTTTTTAAAGGTAAAATGGATGACCTGTTTTTAGTTTCACAGGAGGAGTTTTTTTTGTTTTGTTTTGTTTTGTTTTGTTTTGTTTTGTTTTTTACAGATGACTGAAAGTTTCATGTTTCATTTTAGACCCTCACTCGGCCCAAAAGAAGTAATGTTTGTTAATTCAAGTTAATTTGACTATATCTTTAGTTAGACAGATTTAATGGAGGAACGTTAATCTAAAGGTAGAGACGAAGAGCACTGTCATTACAACATAGAAACACTGATTTACTCCTAACAGCTCAGCTTGGAGAGAAGTCAACCTTTACTTGAAATCTCAGCGTTAGTGAAGTTAAAGTTCTATTGTGTTGTCTAGCTCTGTAGAGGAATTAGTATGTAAAATAAAGCCACATGATTCATCTTTAGAATACACTATATAAATCTAGGAAAATTCCACAAATGCCTGCCTTTGATAAGAATAGTACACCATAGATTCTTAGTGTGTGGAAAGTTTCCTGTTACTGATAGTTCAAGCAATAATAAAGTAATGAAATCCTATGTTAGTTTCCGAGTCACTGTTTCTTACAATGCATAATGTTTTAAATACCAGCAATTTGACAGTTAAATTGAGTTAAAATTAGAAATCTTTCTGTAGCTAGGAGAGTGTATAAGAAATAAAATAGTATTGACTTGTTGCCTTTTATTAATGTACCCCTATGTTCACTCAGTATTTGTAGATCCTCCAACTTAATTTCATTTCGTGTTGTTAGGTTAGGGGATGCCCCTGTATCAGCACTTATCTTCTAATTGTAATAAAGAGCATATGCTCTTTCTTTTTTTTTTTTTTTTTTTTTTTTTTTTTTTGAGACGGAGTTTCCCTCTTGTTACCCAGGCTGGAGTGCAATGGCGCGATCTTGGCTCACCGCAACCTCCGCCCCCCGGGTTCAGGCAATTCTCCTGCCCCAGCCTCCTGAGTCGCTGGGATTACAGGCACGCGCCACCATGCCCAGCTAATTTTTTGTATTTTTAGTAGAGACGGGGTTTCACCATGTTGACCAGGATGGTCTCGATCTCTTGACCTCGTGATCCACCCGCCTCGGCCTCCCAAAGTGCTGGGATTACAGGCGTGAGCCACCGCGCCCGGCAAGCATATGCTCTTTAAAGAGTAACTTTAATAAATCGGTAGTGGATGTTTATGGCTAACAAATGACATTTCCCACCTCCTCAAATTTGCATTTGTCATTAATCCTTCCACTAGCCTTGGACAGCTGAATATAGATGGTCTCCCATTTGACCCTCTGTCCATGGACTCTGATGCTGGCACCTCTGGATTTCTTGCAATATGTCACTGATCTGATCATTGGTGACTCTGCTGCATGACAGTCCACGGTTTTTATTCTTAAGGCCCTAGATCTCCCTGTGGGTCTGGAAATCTTGGATAGTTCCAGAGAATAAATGTGTTTTGGCACATAGCCTTGAAAAATACTGTTTTGAAAGGCTCAATAAAATTCGAGTTATTACATGATAGAGTCGTTATGCAACGTTTTAGTAACTACACCTTAAAAATAATGACATATTACTTATGGTAGGAATCTCATTATTAAATAAAGTCTTAATCAGAGGCAATCGTAAAGAAATTTTACTATTTGTTGTTCAAAAAATGAAAATGAGAGGTGGCCTTAGCTTTTGCCCTGTGCAGTCACCTGTATGGTTTCCTGTCTAGGATAAATGGATCAGGCTCTTAAGTCAGTCACAAGTCTTTGTGAACTCCAGTTCTGACACTAACTTTGTAAACTTAACTAGTTACTTAACCACATTGTAATTTTTTTTCTTTTTAGTACAATGTTCATAACACGTAAAGTATTTCTTCTTCTCTTCCTCCTCCTCCACTTCTTCTCTTCCTCCTCTTCCCTTCCCCTCCCCCAACTTTCTTTCCTTTTCTTTTCCCCTCTCTCTCTTTCCCTGTCTATCTCTTTTCTTTTCTTTTCTTCTTTTTGGAGATAGGGCCTCACCGTGTTGCCCAGACTGGCCTCAAAATCCTGTGAACAAGCAAGCCTTTCCACTCATTCTCCCCAGTAGCTGAGACTATGGGTATGTGTCATCCAGCTGGGCTTACATAGTAAGTTCTAAGCATTATTTTCAATAATGAACATTAAAAACCAAGACATTAAGCATTCAGTAAATATTAGTTAATACTTCTTCCTCAAATTCTTCATTTGATTTCTTCCCCAGAAAGATTTTCCCAGTCTATTCTTCTGTTTTTCTGTCTTCCTCAAAATCTCCTGAGCTAGGTACTTCCCATCTCCATGTTTGGTACGTTTGAATGCTCAGTACTTAGACTTTCTTTCTACTTTGCTTATACCTATACCTTTGATTATTTCATCAAGTCTCCTATCTTTCAGTGGTGGTAAATCACAAAGCCTCTAAGTTTCTATCTTTATCCCATAAATTTCCATCTTTATCCCATAAATTTCCCCTATACTGCAGACACATACATATATTACCTACATACTTGAGATCTTCACATGGATATCTATGAGGCCTCTAAAATATGTCCCAAATCAAACTCCTGATTTTTGTGCATTAGCCCCCCACAGTTTGCTTTTTCTATTATAATTAATCTCAGCACTATTAAGTCTATTCTTTTCGTTGCTACGGGTTCATAAATTGGGGCCACCCTGACTCCTCCTTTTTAATTTTACATGTTCTAATATCTTGATAAATTCTACAGGCTCTTGTATTAATGATATAATTGCTCATTATTGATTAACCTACCAAGGAGATTGACTATTGATTTCTTAGACCTATAGTTCTTAAAGTATGGTCAGGGGACTCTTGAGAGCCCCAAGACCATTTCTAGGAATTCATGATGTCAAACTATTTTCATAATGATACCAAGATATTAAAAATCTTAATGTTTCCTTGACTTTAGCATGATAACGACTTTAGCAGTACTATCAAAGCATAGTGCCTCACACAGAGTATACATTAAAATGTAGACTACACAGCAAGTTAGGTACCCTGATTTACAAAGTCAGGCTCTTTATTGTAATCCTATAGTCTATCAAAAATAAAATATAGTAATTTATTTGAAAATCTGCTTAATGTGGAACCTTTGATGATTTTCTGTCTTTTCTTCTGATAATACAATTTAAACTCTTTTGCATAAAAATTGCACCCTGATTTCTTAGGACAGTGTGTATAATGGAGTTTTTGGATGAATGGATGTTCATAATTTTGATTTTCTGGATATATATATATATATATATGTATGTATGTATGTATATAGGCAAATTGTAAGGCAAGAGGGTTAAATAAAATCATAGGCCAATAGCTGCATATGACAGCAACTAATTTACCATTTTCTCTTTAGGATTGTTATCATGTTTAAGTGTTTAATATTTTGATAGTTTAAAAGATTATATTATTTGAATTTATAACTTTTTACCCACAATTATGGTTGAAGGTTTTTTGTTTCTCTTTGTTAGTTTTTGTTTCTCTTTGTCAGTTTTTGAATTTTATTTGTCTTTTATATCTGTCATGTTGTCCTTAACAGAATTTTAGTTTATCTCCAGTGATGTCAGAATTTGTATGAGCTTTTTCATTTCTTTCTCTTCATTTTCATTTTTTTCTTTTAAGTTAAGCAAAAATAATTTTGATATTTTATTTTTAGATGAAAAATGTATTATAAATGGTTAGATTAGAAAATAGAACAATTTACTAATAGCCTCTTATATTTAAATAATTCTATGCTGCCCTGTTTTACATTAGCAAGCTGAATTTTTAACACTTTTCTACCTCTAGATATTCTTAGATGTAGGGAAATGTGGCCATTAGTTTTTCCAGGCTTACAGCCTCACATGGGGGTAAAATTATTTGGGAACCACAACAATTACCAAAACCCAGCAGAACTGAAGAACTTAAAAAAGACAACATTTAACTTGAGTTTTAAATGATAAGGAGGAGTTTGTTGAGCTGAGAAAGAAATGAAGCACCATATTAAAGGCAGAAAGAAAAGTTTAGGTAAAGAAGCAGAAACATAAAAGACTAGAGGGTATTTGGGGTACCCAAGCAGTTTGGTGGGATGAGAAAGGAAGATGGGAGATGAGCCTGTGAAGCTAGTGGCAGCTGATTTGAGGAAGCCTGCATTCCAGACTAGAGAGTTTGTGCTTTATTTGTAGTTGGGGATTTGCTAAAGATTTTCTGCAAAGGGACACACTATGATCAAACTTGTAGTGTGAAGGCATTCATACAATTTTAACAGCCTACTAGATTATTTTACTTGTTAAATCCTTTTTCCCATTTATTTCTGTCTTCTCATTTTCATATCTGACAACAATGTGGTTGGTATTGGCATCTGTGTGAATGTAAACAGTGCCTAGGTAGCCTCCAGCCATGTCAGGATCATGACCTTTCTCATTTCTTCCTCTTCTTTGTTTTCATTTTGTTCTTTTAATATAAGCAAAAGTAATTTTTGACCTTTGATTTTAATATGATAATGCTTTAAAAACATTTAGAGGTGCAAGTAGTACAGTTTCCTCAGCTCTACTAACTCAGATTTCATTACTATAAAGAGGCAAAGAAAATAATAAATATGTGTGTGAAGAATAGGAAGAAAGCTAAATATATTAATATTTTTATCAAAAAATTTTCTGCAGACTTTTAAAGCTTCTGTTTGTTGAATAATAAAGATGTTAAAAATATTTTTAAGTATTTTATACTGACTTTGGACCATTCAATTAAAAATTAATTTACTTTTTAGTAAAATGAAAATAGAAGATATCGGAAATAGACACCCTGTTTCTCTAAGAGAATCTTATTTCTGGAGGATCTCATCACTTAAAATATAGATCCTATGATTATCATGTGCCAAGGAAGAAACTAAATGAATTAACTCCAATATTGTGCCCCTTCTGTTGATAAATTCTGTGGAATGTTTATCTATTGAGTAGAAGAATAATAGAGCAGCATTATAATGTTCTTGTAGCTTATCACTAGGCTAATAAAAACTATTCCTTTGGTCTTAAGTCTGAATCTTTGTAGGAGGTTGGGAGACACTTAGTGATGGTAAATTAACAGTGTTTTACTTGTGCTGATTATGTATATCATTAATATGGCAGTATTTTAATTTAACTGTTTTTCACCTAAGCTGAGTAATACATGACTGCCTCAGGTAATGATACTTAAAATTTCAATCAGCATTAAGGTTATTCCAGGGCAGTACCTGATAAAGACTAGTATGTTTAAAGTATTTCTTGTTGGCAAATACTTTAAAAGATCATAGATTTATTTTCAATCTATGTATGTTAGATAGTAAATTGTTTATAGACTATAAACTAATCAAACACAAGGGCTATTTTGATTTTTACCTTGCTTAATATTAACTGTTTTATTTCGTCTAAATGGATTATAATGTTCCCAACTTGTTTAAGTCATAATACAAAAATGATATTATTCATGATATTATAGATTACTAGGAAATTATGTTTTCACTTACATATATGATAGCTTGACATAGATCAAAATTAAACTCAAATTAAAGGACATAACAGAAAAATTAGTAGCAATCCTTACAAATACAGGATTATATTTTTACTTAGGTATAAGCATAATCAGTTATATTAAGTGAGACACCATGTCTTGATTAATGTCATTATTGATCATGAATAACCAAATATGTCATTTTCTAGAACTTAATTTGATTTGCCTTTTAAGAAAATCTAACAGACAAAATTCTAAATAAAATTTAGATACTTATAAATTTGTTAGTGTGAACTTTCAGAAGAAAATTAAGTTCAACTCAAGATAGAAAACAGAATTATACACAGCTTAGCAGTGATGGAAATATTTTGAATGCAAGGTGCAAGGCACATTTTAAAATACCACTTGTATTTCAAAGCCCAAAGCAAAGCCATAATAAAAGCTTACAGCTAGAAGGAAATTAAAAATCATCTAAATTTTAGTTTTCAGTGTATTAGATGAAGAAATTGAGACTTAAAGTCATATAAGCAGTTAAATCAGATATATTTATAAAAATCCAGTTTTCTTACTTTTAGTCTAGTATGTTTACATCACAAAAAATTGATTCATTTGACAAAATTATATACATATCTATAGAATTACATAAGAGTAAATATATTACATAAAATTATGCACATATACACATTAGTAATATATATACTAGTATATTAGCATTTATAAACAAGGAGAATATTATTTTATAAAGATGAATAGCCTTAAAATTAAAAACAGGAAGAGAAACAAGAGCTCATTTTTATTTTTTATTAGATTTGGAGATTTAATTTATACCTAAAACACACACACACATATATATACAGATGTATGTGTTTTAGTGTACATATAAAATCTACAGTGAATAATATAAATTTTTATTTAGATCTACATTTTTATCTCTTGAGTGATAATTTCATTGTTCAATGTAGACAGAGATAATGTAATGAGATAGGAATATATTAGTGGAAGCAAAAAACTTAAATTTATATTTCCCTGTTTACTTATTATCTGGGTGTCTTTAAAAATTGATTATCTACGAATCAATTTTGGTTTCTTTTCTGTACAATGAGGATAGTAAAACAAAATTTTCTGGCTTGGGAAAGGTTCCAGATAATGCATATAATGTGGTGACCATAGTCATTTCATGTTGTTTGGTTGGTACTGTTAGACACACCACAACACTGAGGTAAGCAACCTCTTCCTTTGTGTCTCATCATATTAGTTCCAATGGGCTAATATGATTCAAACCTGAAAAATTATGATAATATTGACTACTTGGGTACATAATTACTAGAAATAAAATTGTATTAATAATATTAGTATACATGAAATGATCCTTGAGAATGGAATAGCCAGAGTTGATTTAATGCTTATACCTTTTGGCTATGATCTGAGTTTTTAATCAACAATAGATAAAAATATAGACTTTGAGATAAGAGAGGCTTGGTTTAAAGTGCTGGATTTGCCACTTAGTAGCTGTGTGAATATTTTATCTACATCTCCCCAGCTCTGCAAAATGCAATCATAATAATATTTTTCCCATAAAGTTATTGTGAAATTAAAGAAATGGCACATTGAAAAAGCTTTTGCTATACTAGATACGGAAAAGTTAATCCATTTTATTTTATGTTATTATGAAGGTAGTGGCATTTTTTCTTTTTCTTAAGAAATTAAACTTGATCTTTGTACAATTTTAGGAGTATAAAAGTTATGGTTAATGATACAGATAGCAATGCTTTTGGAGCAAGATATATAAATTGAGAGATTCATTGCTGTCAATAGGGTAAAATAATCAATGGAATAATTTTATTTTAAGGGTCATGATATTTTTACTAAGATCCTTTCAAAGATGAATTCGTTTATTATTTATTAGTTTCACTTTTATTCTTACACTGCCCAATATTGGCTAATTTCTATATAAGAGAACAGGATTACAGGACTGTAAATAATATTGTTAAAGTGATTTACAAAAAAAGAATTTGATTAGTACTATAATAGGGCAATAATGAAAACAGACAAATTTAGAAAAAGTAAAGGAAATGCTAAGTCATGCATTTGGACAACATACTTGTGAAACTTTTACTGACATAATTATAAAGTCTAATCTAAAAAATGTAGATACATACATATACATAGATTTATTGAGGGAAACAAGATATGGCATGGTAGATCAGCATCCTTGACATTAATCAAAACTGATGATGTTATCAAAGAATTCATAGATTCCTATGATATCTTCTATCATTATCTATCTATCTACTTATTGTCAGAGAACCTGATTGCCCTTTGATTCTGAAACATTATAAAAATTATATTCTTATTTGACACAATGCAGATAGTGAAATAATTAATTGATCTTGATAAGCATATTGGGAAATGAGAAACAGCAGTTTTTATACTATTTGCGATTTTTAAAAACTGGCATGCTATTATTCATTTTTTTAAAAAGCCTTAGTGGTAAACACATGCATTTCTAATTTTATTTCTATATCATTTTGTTTGTTGTTGTTATAATAGAATTTTTTTTTTTTTTTTGAGACGGAGTTTCGCTCTTGTTACCCAGGCTGGAGTGCAATGGCGCGATCTCGGCTCACCGCAACCTCCGCCTCCTGGGTTCAGGCAATTCTCCTGCCTCAGCCTCCCGAGTAGCTGGGACTACAGGCGTGCACCACCATGCCCAGCTAATTTTTGTATTTTAAGTAGAGACGGGGTTTCACCATGTTGACCAGGATGGTCTCGATCTCTTGACCTCGTGATCCACCCGCCTCGGCCTCTCAAAGTGCTGGGATTACAGGCGTGAGCCACCGAGCCCGGCCCTATAATAGAATTTTTGAAAGAATATATCTTAGAATATTTTTAATAACTGAAAAACATTCTTTTAACTCATCTGCAAAAGGTTATACTTCTAATGTATCTCTATCCTGATCCTTATTGATTAGTCAGAAATCAGTTTATTCTGAGTCTCATTCTGCTCTGTTCCAAGGCTTTTCCAAGTTGTTCCCTTAGAGATTTTGCTTCTATATCTCCTAATTCTGTCTTAAAGACATTTACTAAAAGAAGGACAGGGCAAACTGGAGTAACTTCTGCTTTAGTACTTACCTCCAGATACTATCCATTATGGAAGAATCTATCCCTAAAGTCTTCAATAGACTAATCTTTTCTTTGCTTGCTGGACTGAATTAGAGTGCAATCTGGGTTCACAGGAATGATTTTGGGGATCGCCTCCAAAACATCTTCTTTCACAGTACAGATGTTCTAAACCTTTTACTTTTGTTCTATGCAACTTGAAGTATTTTATGTGACTCTCAAGATATTTTCTATTTGTTATTATCATTATTTTTCTTTTCCTGAGCTTATAACCTATGAAGCAATTGATATAGACCCAGTAGTACTGGATTATATCTTCCTAGGAATGTTTTATTCTTTTATTTTATTGTTTTAGAGACAGGATCTTTCTTTGTCACCTAGGCTGGGTGGAATATAGTGGCATGATCATAGCTCACTGCAGCCTTGAGCTCCTGGGCTCAAGTAATCAAACCCACTTCAGCCTCCCGAGTAGCTGGGACTGCAGTAGCATGCCACTATGCCTGGCTATTTTTTTTACTTTTTGTAGAGACAGTGTCTTGATTTGTTGCCCAGGCTGGTCTTGAACTCCTGGGCTCAAGGAATCCTCCTGTCTCAGCCTCTGAAAATACTAGGGTTACAGGTATGAGCCACTGCTTACTGCCCTTAGGAATATTTTTAATTTCTCTGTAAATATATTTCTATTCTGTCTGTCTACCTAAATAAAAGAGAGACTGTCTAAAAGCCAATGATACTTTTTCAGGAATGGACACTAATATGGGAAGCATATGCCACAGTAAACTATGTGTGTATTCAAGGAGGTAAAAAAAGTCAATGGCTTTTAAAGGAAAAACTAGGAGGATTACATAATTGTTTTGAGTTAATTATCCTTGGCTATAAGACTCAATAACAAACATGGCTCCAGTCAAAGGCTGGACAGGCGGTTGGTGGGCAAATGTTCTTGTAGAATTATTTTTTTGTGTGAGGGTGGGGTAGGTGTTGTGCAGGTTGTGCTTAAAATTTAAGTTTCTTAAAAGAAGGCACTTGCCCTATTCTCAGAGCTTTAACTTTAAGAGGCAATTTAGCTTTGAGGGTTTTCTTCTGACTAGAAACAAAAATGATAGTAGGGTCGGAAAAGATAACAGTGCAAGGTAATGAATGCACAACGGATGAGGAAGACAAACAGTGGCATAAAGGACATTAGTTAGATTTAAATGGTGTTTTGGGAGGATCTGAAGGAGATACTTTAACATTTTTCAACTTAGCCAAGGAATCCTTTAAGAAGATAATTTTAGAATCACAGTTTCTTTTGGTGGCCTTGTCAACCAAGAAAATCTAGACAGCTGAATACTTGGAATTTTCCTCTCTGCTCTTGTTCTAAGTAACTTTTCACACAAACAATTTTATTCATGTCAAAAAATTCCCCAAAGTTGCTTATATTGTCTTTTTTAGCTCAGCTTGCCATAACAAAATGCATAGACTAAGTGGCTTAAGCAATAAATATTTATTTTCACACAATTCTGAAGACTAGAATTTTAAGATCAAAGTGCCAGCATGGTCCATTGCTGCTAAAGGCTGTCTTCCCGGCTTGTAGATGACCACCATTTTTGCTGTGTCTTCATATGGTGGGGGAAAGAAAGAACAATCTCTCTGGTGTCTGTTTTTTAAGGGCACTCATAATTCCATCATGAAAGCCCCACCTTTGTGACTTTGTCTACACCTAATTATCTTCCAAGGGCCCTGTATCTAAATACCATTACATTGAGGGTTTAACACTTCCACATAAGAATTTGGGAGTGGTGACACGATTCAATCTATAACAATGATGTGTGTTGCTACTATGCCTTTTAAAATGATAGCACTTGAATTAGACCTATAGAGTGAATGTATTGCATGTAAGACACAAAACTGGGAGGGAGTGCCTTGCATCTGTGCTCCGAACGTAATAGTTGGGTGTATCTAATAGAAGACACAAGAAATAATCTCTGATGAATAATTGATTATAGATGAGATATATCTAGAATGAAACTGTTCTGAACAACGCAAGACAAGCTGAGAAAAGTCCTCATAAATTTTTCCCCTGCTTCTTAGTCCTTAGGAGTATTTACATCAGTGATTGTCAGCCTTCATCTATATTTATATTTGATTCAAATATCACTTCCAGCACTATCGTTTTTATTTCTTTTCTCTACTTTCATTTTTATTGGCAAATTTTTTCCTTACATTGTCTATTCTTATAAAGTGTCATATAAGTTTATCATGGAGAGACAAGGAATCAATGCAACTGCACACTATGATTTATGTGCTTGAACTAAATAACTAATGCCTAGTTATCAATAATCGGCAGAATTTGAAAGAAGTGATGTGTGCGTGTCACTGATCTTAATGTACCTCTTTTATTTACATAGTGATTTGTGTACTGAAGCTCTAGTAAAGATGCTTGTACTTTATACAATTCCTCACAGTTGATATACCATGTGAACTGAAATTTGAACCCTGTTGTTGGCAGGTGACTGGTGTTATTTAACTAAACCATGTAACTGAAAATTTTGCATATTAGAACCATGTAAAATGAGGACTGAATATACATTACATATATTCAATTGCATTCATTATCAGGAATATATAAATTGAAGCTACAATACCATACCACTATACAGTTAAAGCAATGGCTTTGGTAGGCAGAATTCTAAGATGACACATGAATCCAGCCCTTCATTCTCTTTACTGGGAAGATGATAGGGCATCACTACTATGATTATTATTTGTCAAAAGGGATTTTGCAGATCTAATTAAGGCTACTAAAAAGTTGACTTTAAGTTGATCAAGAAGGAGATAATCTGGGTAGGCCTAGCTTAATCACATGGGCCATTTAAAAGCAGAGAGAGAATTGTTTATCCCTACTACTGTAGCAGCAGAAGAAATGAGAGATATTTAATGCATGTGAGGGCTTCAATGTGAAGGATGTTCCCCATTGTGCAGATGGATGGGCCATAGGCCATGAACCTGTGAGTAGCCCTAGAAGCTCAGAGTGGTCCCTAGACACAACAGCTAGCAAGGTAAAAGGAGACTTGAATCCTGCTACTGGAAGAAAGTAAATTCTGTTAACGTGAGTAAGTCTGGAAGTGGATTCTTCCCACAGAGACACTAGATAAGATCCCTGCCTGGCTGACACCTTGATTTTGGCTTTGTAAGACCCTAATCAGGGAATCCATTTGAGTCCATCTGAACTTCTGATCTACAGTACTATGAAATGATAAATGGATGTTGTTATAAGCTGCTAAGTTTGTGTTAATTTGTTAGCTGCAACAGAAAATTAATACAATATTAAAATTTTAATTAAAAAACTGACAAAACCAAGTGTCGATGTGAATGTGGAACAACTGAAACTCTTTCTCCATTGTTGGTAATGCAAATTAATACAGATAGTTCTGAATCATATTTGGCAGTAGCTATTAAAGCAGAGCATAAAACATGGCTGTATCCAAGAAATGACTACAGCTTCTTATTTTTCCAATATAAATATTTTTGAGCACTCTTTTCAAAAAGCACAAGAATGTTCATAGATAATTAAATAGCCGCAAACTGAAAATAACCCATGTTCATTATTAATGAAATGTATAAATAGTGGTATATTCATCCAGTGGAAAGCCACACAGCTATGAGAATGAACCAGCTACTGCTAGACATAGATGAATATTATAAGCGCACATTAAATTTAATAAATCACACATAAAAGAATATGCTAGGCCAGGTGTGGTGGCTGAACCCTGCAATCCCAGCACTTTGGGAGGCTGAGGTGGGTGGATCACGAGGCCAAGAGATCAAGACCATCCTGGCCAACATGATGAAACTCCATCTCCACTAAAAATACAAAAATTAGCTGGGCATGTTGGTGCTCACCTGTAGTCCCAATTACTTGGGAGGCTGAGGCAGGATAATCGCTTGAACCAGGGAGGTGGAGGTTGCCATGAGACGAGATTGCACCATGGCACTCTAGCCTGGGCACCAGAGCGAGACTCTGTCTCAGAAAAAAGAAAAAGAAAAAGAATATGCTCACAGAAGAATATGATCCCATTTGCATAAAGGTCAGAAATAGGCAAAACTTATTTATGGTTATGTAAGTGATGATAATGGTTAAGTTCAGAGGCTACAGTAGTGTTTGGGAAGGGGTACCACAGGAGGATTCAGGGTGCTGGTGATGCACTGTTTATTGATCTTGAAGCTGACTTAGGAGTGGTCATGTTGCAAAGATCCACTTAACTGTATATGTATAATGTGCACTTTTCATTATTTGATGAAAAATTTTTTTAGAAAAGGACTATAAACTGTTGGCAATACATTTTCCACCCTGGGCTTTAAACAAGAAAAATTTCCCAAGGTTATATAGCTAGGGAGTAAAAAGACTTAGAGCAAAAAATATTTAAGGATAATTTAATAATTAATGTTTCAGTAGAATTAGACCTTTTGTTAGACTAAATATAGAAAGGGAAAAAAGGATAAGTGAGAATAGTTCATAAATAATTTTGACATTTACAATTCTTTGTTTTTTTTGAACAGTTTGCTGGGAGGTTCGTACCACTCTGTCACTTCGTGAACTGCTGAGGTTCTTACTCCTGTGGAACCAACAATAGAAATGAAGAAAACAGAAGAACCCAAATTCCCTGAGCCCTCCAAACAGTGAGTTCATTTAATTTTTCAAGGCCTTGTAAAATCAATTAGATAACGAATCAGAAAATGGGATTTATAATAAATGAGTTAATATTAGTGTAAAGAAATAAGAAATTTTGTACATTAAAAAATGTATTTGATATTGTCTCAATGAATAATTTCTGTGTCTCCTAACTTCATGTGTTTGAACCATGTGTCTTTTGTTGCCTTATCTTAAGGACATGGGCAAGTAGGCTGATTTACTTTATTTCCCTACTTCATGATTGTGAATATACTCTTCTTGGATTGCTTACTATACAGCTGTAGTCTTTAATGCTATAAAACAAAATCAGTTTTTAATATAAAGTTTTTAGTTCAAAGTTGGTTTGCATTTTTGTAAAGAATGTAAGTTATTATTTAAAATATTTTTATTAAATTATAAAAATTTTAACTTTATGCTATTTAGTGTTTCCATACTTTTCCATTTAAACAGTTCAATTTTTAATTTAAATTTGATCTTCTGTTACATAAATGATAAACTTGTACCCTTATAATGAGCAAAAAGACTTAAATTCATGATGATAAATGTAAGATTATATGGATGTAAAATATTAAATAAATGGGGATTATTTCTACTTATACATTAAATACATGAAAAGGAAAAACCTTCTGAGTACTTTTCAGCGAGAAATAGTATCATGCCTCCTTTAAGGTTTGAGCTTAGTGATTAGGTGAAATAAGGTGCTGCCAAGGATTTTAGGCTGACCACCACAGGAGTGAGGAGGAAGGTATCTTGCTATACCTACTACTTTTCTCTGTTGGTTTGCACTGTGTTATAGTTATTTGCTTTTTTTATGTCTTCCTACTGGTAATAAGCCTTTAAAGCAAAGCTGTGTTTGATACTGTTTGTGAATAGAGCAATGTATATACAGTATTTAATTGCATGAAGATAGTCAGTATTAATATTCTCATTATTGAGGGAAGAAATACTGACCAATTTAGAAAATGACGATAGTAATTCAATTTTAATATAATCTAAAAGTGAGACAATTTAACTGTTTTTCATATAGTCTTAATTTTTAAGTTCCAAAAGCCATTTTTGTCTAATGGAAAATTGCATCATATGTTTGCCAATTGAATTATATTAGAAAGATCAAATGTGTTTTCCTGCAAAATACACACACACTCTCTCTCTCTGTCTCTCTCTGTCACTCACACACACACACACTTTTCCTTATCTCTTAATTAACATGATATCATCACCCTGATTGTTAGTATTATGTGAAATGATACTGAGAAAGGACCTGAAATCTAATAATCCATAAAGTTCTAGTTTTGCTGCTCCTTCCATAGCTTTAGCTATCAATATTATGGGTGACTTACGGTTATGTATTATTTTCAGGAAGGCTCTTCTGAATGCAAATCTAATATTGAAAGTTGTTGATCAGTTGTGTTTAACTAGGCATTCTACCACAGTGTCATGCAGGTTGAATATCCCTTATCCTAAATGCTTGGGACTAGGAGTGTTTCAGATTTCCGATTTTTTTCAATTTTGCAATATTTGTATTATATTGGTTAAGCATCCCAAATCCAAAAATCTGAAATTTGAAATGAAACAATGAGCATTTCCTTTGATCATCAAGTTAAGACTCAAAAAGTTTCAGATATTGGAACTTTTGGATTTTGGATTTTCAGGTTTGCAATGTTTCATCTGTAGGAAATATGTCTGAAACCAAATTAATAATCTTCTCTAAATGCTCCTTAAATTCTCAAGTTGTTCCATATTTAATTAAAGCTACCATCATTTTTCTTTTCTTTTCTTTTTTTTTTTTCATTTTTAAACACTTTTATTTTCCCTCATTTTCTCCTTCTTCTTGAAACAAGGTCTCATTCTGTCACAAACATTTAAGTATGCAGGCATGATCATAGTTTATTACAGCCTCAAACTCCTAGGCTTTTTAAAAAAATTTATTTAATTTTTAAAATTTATTTTATTGCGTTTTAGGTTTTGGAGTACATGTGAAGAACATGCAAGATTGTTGCATAGGTACACACGTAGCAGTGTGATTTGCTGCCTTCCTCCCCATCACCTATATCTGGCATTTCTCCCCATGCTATCTCTCCCCAACTCCCCACCCCCCAC
Organism: Sapajus apella; assembly: GCF_009761245.1. Classification (NCBI taxonomy): domain Eukaryota; kingdom Metazoa; phylum Chordata; class Mammalia; order Primates; family Cebidae; genus Sapajus; species Sapajus apella. The sequence goes on along the minus strand of NW_022436977.1, from coordinate 9,245,686 downwards.
CGACCCTCCCCTATTTCTCCCCAACAGACCCAAGTGTGTAGTGCTTCCCTCCCTGTGTCCATGTGTTCCCATTGTTCAACACCGGCCTATGAGTGAGAACATGCGGTGTTTGATCTTCTGCTCTTGTGTCAGTTTGCTGAGAATGATGATTTCCAGGTTCATCCATGTCCCTACAAAGGACACAAACTCATCGTTTTTGATGGCTGCATAATATTCCATGGTGTATATGTGCCACATTTTTCCTGTCCAGTCTATCATCGATGGGCATTTGGGTTGGTTCCAGGTCTTTGCTATTGTAAACAGTGCTGCAATGAACATTCGTGTACACGTGTATTTTTCTTTTCTTAAAATCTTGTATGTTTTCTTACTCACATCTCATATTCAATCAGTTATCAATTACTTGATTAATGTCTCCATTATATTTTCTTCTTATTTCAGCTGACCTAGAAGGCATATATATCCCATATTTTAAATTTCTCCTAAAATATCCCTTTAGGTGTGATCTTAATGATGCCATCTATCAAATGAAAATTGTTTATGTCCTATACCTCACACTATTATTTTGAGAATTAAATGGTAGGTGTGAATATATGGCAAGAACACAGAATAAATGCAAAGGCAGTGATTAATTCAAAGCCCTTGTTTGCCAGTGAGAGAAGCCAAATGCTAACTTGTTTCAGAAGAAAGAATCAAGAGTGGTGGTGGTTACTGGTTCATGTAATTTAAAAAGTACATCGGTAGCAATTTGTTCAAGTACACTTTTGGTTCTCAAATGATATTATCAAAGGTAACTCTATTTACATCTTTTTGCTTGGCTTTTCTGTCTGGGGTTTTTATATTCTTGGAGGTTCCTCTAGTGGCGATATTGTGCCTTTAGCAGCAACTGGGATTGATTTTCATTTTCTTCACAAATCCAGTGGAAGGAGATAATTTCTCATTCTCTTTAATCAAAACAAAAAACTCCACATTTGAGTGTCATTGGATTGGCTTTGACTAGCTTAGCTTGTTTGAGACAGTAATTCTGACGCAATCGCTATATCCAAAAGCATTTGATGGTGATTAATTAGATGATTTGTTGATGTTGTATGACAAGCCCTGGAACACAGAATGAAATGGAGACGGAAAGGTGATTTCACAATTAACATATTGGTGATAGTGATAAAAGAAGGCAGAGATAGATGAAGTGTCAAAATAATGAATGTTCAATATAGGTAATAATATTATCATTAATTTTAAAAGTCAGAATCTTTATTATATTGAAATCATAAACACTGAAATACTAAAATATAATGTATGCATCATTATTTCTTATTTTAAATGATTTTTTTATCTACCAAATTTTATTTTTTGTTGTTTGATCTGGCTGTGCTGTTCTACCCCAGCAAGTCAAGTTGAATGCGCCACACTCTGGTGCATTCAACTTGAATTATGAGTCCTTTATTGAATTATGAGTCCTTTATTAAGCTGGTGACTGAGAGGTGGCTAACACCCAAAATTCTCTTGGCACCTAAGAAAAACTTAGGTGGCCTTTTATACCCTAGTTTTGAAGGGAAGGGGGAACCTAGCTGAAGAAATTTTTTTCACAAAAGCAGAGTAAGAAAAAGTTAAAAGACAAACTCGTACATGAGAAATAAAACAATGCCAGGTTGGAGGGGTAAAGCTGTCATGAAAGACTTACCACTTATAGACAATGGGGACTCTGGGGGCTCGACAGCACCTGCATTCCCAGGCTCTGCTGGAACCACTTAACTTGGCCTTTTATCAACAAATGCATTCCTGGAGGTGCCCAGTATCAGCCTGCCCCAGCTACATACTATAGTTACAAACTTAATGGTGGGAAAATTACTAAAATGAAGAAGCTAAGATGGAGTCTGTCCGGCTCAAGAAGCTAACATAAAGCCTGAACAGCCTTTAGTCTGAAAAAGAATTAGTTTTAGCTGGCAAAAAGCAGGTTATTACATTCTCCACTTGTGTTTTTGGGGATTCAAATTATTGATTCCTCAGCTATAGTGAGGGGGTTGTATTGTGTTCTAAGATACATAAGTTTGACGGAAGCTATGCACCATTTTACAAAATCAATAAACCAATTTAATAGACAGGGCCCAAAAGTTAACCCCAACAAGAGGAGGAGAAGAGGTCCTGCTAATCCAGTTATTAAAGTAGTTAGCCAGGAGTTCCACAAGATCAAAAAAGGGCAAAAAAACTCATAGCCATCTTGGCAGGTGGTGTCAGGGTGGTCTCCAGGACAAAGATAGAAATTTACTTGTTGGAGCCCCTTTTCTGCACCCCTCAAGCTGCTGCATCCACTTTCACTTCCGGTGTGTCCGAACCCTGCAGCAAGGTCAACGAGTCCCGCTCCTGCCCACAGGGGCAAACTTCGCTGGTCTTTGAGGGAACCGCTGGGCTTTGGGAACAAAACACATAAATTGACTGAAAAAGAAACTTCATTGGAGATACTTTCTTTCCAGATGGTGTTCGCAAGTACTTGGACTGTTGCAAAAGAAGTAAGCAGAAAGGAGTAGGAGGGGACAGAGGGCTGAATGACTGGAAACAGACAAGAAAAGTAGGCAAAAAGAACTAGTCTGATGCCTGCACCTGATTTAGGTGCAATTTTAAGGAGCCTGACTGGGGCTTGGGGACCCATGTTTCTTGCTGTGTCCTCTTGGCCTTCTTGATGTGGGAGTGATGAATCCAAGCAGGAATACTGTCCACCTTTAGGGCTGTGGATGTAGTAAGGATGACAGTGTGAGGTCCTTTCCAAGCAGGAATGAGACCTTCCTTCTGGAACTTTTTGACATATGCCAGTTCACCTGGACAGAAAGGGTGGCAGGGTCCTGTCAGATCAGGAGCTGGATTAGGGTGTGCTTTCTGGACAAGTGGCTGGATAGTATCTTGAACCTGTTGGAGAGACTGCAAGTACTGTAACAAGTTAGCTTTGGATATCTCTGCTATCTGTGTGTCCCTCAGTTTAGGCAAAACAGATGGGGCCCTCCTATACATGATCTCAAAATAAGAGAATCCTGCCTTGTAAGGGGTGCACCTGACCCTAAGAAGGGCTAACGAAAGGAATCTTATGCAATTTTCACCAGTCTCCAGGATTAATTTGGTAAGAGTACTTTTTAAGGTATGATTCATGTATTCTACCTTTCCAGAGCTCTGGGGTTGGTAGGCACAATGGAGTTGCACTGAATATTTAATGCCTTGCTGACTGACTGAGCTATGGATGGGGTGAAGGGTGGCCCATTATCAGACCCTATGGCAACAGGTAATCCATAGCGGGGGATAATTTCATTGAGTAAGAACTTTACTACCATAGAGGCACATTTCGTTCTTAGTGGCAAAAGCCTCAGTCCATCTGGAAAAGGTGTATACCAACCTCCTCTACCAGGAGGTACTTATACCCTGCCTGGTGTGGCTTCACTTCAGTACAGTCAAATTCCCACGTCTCTTCTGGGCTACATCCTAAGAGACGTTGGCCCAATCCAGGCTTCAGGCCTTGCCTGGCATTCACCTGTGCACAAGCTGTGCGTTGGGAGGCCACTTGGCTAGTTAAGTCCTGGAAGTGTGGGATTTTAAAGTGGCTTCTCAAAAGTTGGGCCAACTTTGTTTCTCCCAAGTGGGTGGAAGAGTGGAGGTGTCTGATTAGGGACTCTTTGAGGGCCCAGGGCAGGAAGATTCTGGAGCCTGGAAGGATCCACCATCCATCCTGATTTTTACTGGCTGGCAGATCTGATGCCTGCTTTTCTTCTTCAGAAGAGCATGCTGAGTGGTTGGGTAAATCAGGTTGTGGAAAAGAGATAGCTGGAAGCAGAGTTAGTGGAGTAACAGGGAGAGCAGCAGCCTTATTTGTGGCACAGCCTGCCTTTTGATTTCCCCTAGCAAACAGCAGTATTTTCCTTCTGATGTCCTTTGCAATGAATTACAGCCACCTGTAGAGGGAGCCAGACAGCCTCGAGCAGGGCTAAATCTCTTCCTTGTTTTTGACAGTTTTTCCTGCTGAGGTGAGTAGGCCCTGCTCTTGATAGATGGCCCCATGAACATGTACAGTAGCAAAAGCGTATCTTCTATCAGTGTTGTTGTTAACATGTTTGTCCTTACCCCATCAGAGGGCTTGAATAAGGGCAATTAATTCAGCCTTCTGTGCATAGGTACCAGCTGGCAATGCCTAGGCCCACAGTACATCAGCCTCTGTGGTAATGGCCGCACCAGCTTTTTGTACTCCCTCCTTAAAGAAACTGCCACCCTCTGTAAACACGGTGGCATCCGCCTTTTCCAAAGGAGTGTCCTGGAGATCAGGTCTACCTGTCTCTGTAATTTCTAGTAATTCCTGGTAGTCATGGATAGGGGTGGTGAAGTCTGGATCAGGGAGCAGAGTAGCTGGATTTAAACACCTTGTGGGGGAGAAAGTTAAGCGAGGCTGATCTAACAGCAAACTGATACTGCAGGATGCATGCATTAGACATCCATTCGCCTGGATCACCTTATAGCAGAGTTTCTATGGCATGTGGTGATGTAAGGGCTAACTTCTGGCCCAGAGTGAGCTTATCAGCCTCATGAACTAGGATTGCTGCTGCCGCAACTGCTTGCAGATGATTTGGCCACCCAGAGGCCACAGTGTCCAGTCTTTTAGACAAATATGCCACTGGGTGTTTCCATGGCCTCAAGGTTTGAGTGAGCACACCTTTAGCCACTCCCTGATTTTCATGGACAAACTAGTGAAATGGTTTTGAGAGGTTTGGAAGGGCTTAAGCAGGTGCCTCCGTCAGTGCCTTCTTTAAGTTTTAGAAGGCCTGCTCTTCTATATCAGTACAAACTAAAGGACCATTTCTTCCTCTAGTGGTGTACAGAGGCTTGGCAATTTCTGCAAACCTGGGTATTCACAGGTGACAGTATCCCACAGCCCCTAATAATTCATGTACCTGTTTGTTGGTGGTGGGGGTGGAGATTTGTAAGATGGCCTTCTTTTGAGCACTGGTGAGTACTCTTTTTCCTTGGTTTAGTTCATATCCCAAGTAAGAGACCCTGGAAAGACAAAGCTGGGCCTTTTTGGCTGAGACCCGATACCCAAGCTCCTGAAGAAGATAAAGCACATCCTTAGTATGTTGCAGACAGCTTTCAGCAGTTTCAATAGCCAATAATAAATCATCCACGTATTGGAGTGGGGTACAGTTGGGATGGCTGGTGCAGAATGTCACCAGGTCCTGCTGAAGGGCTTCCCCAATAAGAGTTAGAGAATTTTTAAAACCCTGGGCAACCGAGTCCAAGTTAATTGGGCTGTGTCTCCTGAACCAGGGTCTGTCCATTGAAAAGCAAAAATGGGTTGGCTCTTAGGAGCCAAAGGAATGGCAAAGAAAGCATCTATTAAGTCCAGAACAGTGTATACGGTATGTTCTGTTGGGAGCGACCTGAGCAGTGTACAGGGATTAGGGACAGTTGGATGGACTGTGACTGTCCATTTGTTAACTCCCTGAAAGTCCTGTACAGGCTGGTAATCATTTGTTCTGGGTTTCTGAACTGGCAGAAATGGAGTTTTCCAAGCAGACTGACAAGGTGTAAGTATATTGGCTCATAATAGCTGTTGAATGTGGGGGCTGATTCCCTCTCTAGCCTGCTGACTCATAGGAAATTGTTTGAGCCAAATAGACAGAGCATCAGCCAGGAGTTCTACAACCACTGGTGGATAGTGTTTTGCCAGTCCTGGGGGGTTTCAGTCTGCCCAAACCTGGAGAAAAAGAGGTTGCAGATCCAGTAGAAGAGGGTTAATTTGATTTTCTCTTGGGGGTGAAGATGAGACTAAAAGATATTCCTCTGACAGAGGAATGGTTATCAGGACCTGAGCAGGATGGGGCTCTGTGTCTCCTAACTTGAGATGAGTTTGTTGAACCAAGAAGGAGATGGATGTCTGCAGCTTGTGGAGCAGATCGTGCCCAGGAAGGGAGAAAGGGCACTCTGGAACTACTAGAAATGAATGGATTACTCTCTTTTGACCTAAGTTTACTTCATGTGAGTGGGTGACAGGATATTCCTGAATAGCTCCAGCAGCCCCCTGTACAGCCATTCCCTTGTTAGAAACACTGCCCAAGGGTGTCTATAATACAGAATGTTCAGCCCCCATGTTGATTAAAAAGCATACAGAGTGGCCCCTCACAGTAGCAGTAACCATGGGCTCCCAGGGGCCAAGTGAAAAGGAGCCCTGTTTCCATCAATGATCAGATTCCTCTGCTATGAGGAGGGTGAGGATCCTTTTTTATTCTGGTTTCTTTTCTGGCTTTAAAGGGCACTGGTTCTTCCAGTGTCCAGTCTGTGTGTAGAAAACACACTGGTTCCTTCGTAGGGGAGCCTGCTTACCTTTCTGGCTTTTCTGGTGGGAGTCCGGGGTCCTCTGGCTGGTGCTCTGTGATGGGAGCTCCCGCCTTTTGGTTTCCTGGAGAGCATCCACTACGATTTTTGCCTTTCTTTTCCCAGCCCTGTTGGCTGCCTATCAGCGGCTTGAGCTGTCTGCTTTTCTTTTTCAGCTTCTTGACTGTCAAAAACCTTCTGGGCTACTTCTAAAAGTTGAGTAATGTTCATTCTAGCAAAACCCTCCACTTTTTGTAACTTTCTCTGAATGTCAGGAGCTGCCTGGGCCACAAATGCCAAATTTATAGCATGGCTATTTTCAGGAGCCACCGATCAAACAGGGTATAAATTCAATAGGGCTCCTGGAGGCGCTCTAAGAATGCTCTGGGTGACTCATCAGCCCTCTGAACAACTTCACTGGTTTTAGACAAGTTCATAGGTTTCCTGACAGCTCCTTTAATACCTGCAAGGAGATGCTGGTGGAAATCTTCCAAAGCCCTCCCTCTCCCTGAGGTGTTAGGGTCCCACTCAGGTCAGGTAGAAGGAAAAACCTTCTCAAGGAGGTCCAGGGCGTCCTCCTAAAGCTTCCCTTCTGATCTAAGGAAATGATTTCTGGCTTCCCTTCTAATTCTGTCCCTCTTCAGAGGTGAAAAGGGTAAGAAGGAGTTGCTGGCAGTCGTCCTAGCTGGGCCTATGAATCTGGAGCACAGATTCCATTAGCGCAGTTAGGACCTGCGGCTTCACAGAAAACGGAGGATTTTGAGCCCTCCAATTACACAGGTCAGAGGCGGAAAATGGAACATAAACTAAAACCGGAGCAGCAGAGTGCTCACTGCCTGATGGGGGTGGTGCCTCTCTTAAGGGGAGGAGTGGAGTAGCTTCCTCTGACTGGGTGTGCAGCTGTGAGGCAATGGGCGGAGAAACTGCCAGAGGCAATGGCTCATGGGGATGGAGGCAGTGGGGGAGCCCCAGCAGGAGATGTCATTGAAGAAATTGTGGGGGACTCTTGGGAAACGGGAAGTTGTAAGGTGGGGGTAATAGGTGCAGATAGTTTTCCTCTTCCTCAGGGGAAGGCAATACAGGGGGAGCAGAAGGGGCTGTATCACTCAAGCAATAGGTCGGGTCGGAAGGGGACTTAATTCAGAAGAACCTTACAGGTGGGGTCATGAACAGCACAAGACCAGAGCCACAGGGGAGGTTTCTGAACCAAACTAAGCCATTGATTAATATAAGGGAACTGATCAGAATGCCTGGGCTGTCTGGTAACAACCTGCCACGTGGCTTGAACTGTTGTGAGGTTTAATGACCCTCCTGGGGGCCACCCAGTTTCAAATTTTGGCCATTCCACTTCACAGAGAGCCTGGAGTTTGCCTTTTTTAAGGTGGACCCTTTAGTCCTCTAAGAAGCCTAGAAAAAAATTCTTTAACATACACTGTAGGGGACTCAGTGACTGGGGCTGGGAGGAAAAGTTTCCCATTTCTGAAAGCAATAGTTAACAGGATTTTAAGCTGAGTTGTCAGACCCAGTACAGACAAAATTATTCATGGCCCGGGGGCATGGAGAATCAGAAAAACAGGATGATTATAACCAGGAGGAACAAGAAAATGGCTACAGCCACTATTTCTTGCCACAGCACTGAGTATTCTTGGACTCTGAGTTATGGGGAGAAGGCAGAACCCCGGGGCTGAAAAGTTTCCAGTCTACAGTATCTGGGTAGCCTGCCTCTTGATTTATATCCAAGATACCACAGATGTCTCTACATCTTAAAGGCAGAGCGTTCAAATTTGGCCCTTTCCTTTAAGGGTTCAAGGAAGGACAACAAAGCCAAGTCCTGGAGATGCTGGACTTGCTGAAACACAGAAAAATGAGATGATTGGAATATAGGATGGGGATGAGGAGGAAAAGGGACACCCGAAGTTTCCTGGAGATTAGAGATCAACCACAGGGGGGCATAACATGAATGCAAAAGAATTAGAGTGTTGCGGCGGGCACGGTGGCTCACACCTGTAATACCAGCACTTTGGGAGGCCGAGACGGGTGAATCACGAGGTCAAGAGATCGAGACCATCCTGGCCAACATAGTGAAACCCCATCTCTACTAAATATACAAAAAAATTAGCTGGGCGTGATGGCACATGCCTGTAGTTCCAGCTACTTGGGAGGCTGAGGCAGGTAAATTGCTTGAATGCGGGAGGCGGAGGTTGCAGTGAGCCGAGACTGCGCCACTGCACTCCAGCCTGGCTGTTGACAGAGCAAGACTCTGTCTCAAAAAAAAAAAAAAAAAAAAAAAGAATTAGAGTGTTACATGTATAGGTTTCTCTATACAGTGCCCTGTTTAAGGGTACTGGGAAAGTAGTGGGGTGACAGAAAAGGTAGGCAAGGAGGTCTGCAGGATGGCTATTTTGAATCCACCACTGTTCTGAGAAATAAGAGAGATGCACCCAGTCATTGGGGCATGGGGTGTGACAGTCCAGATGCCAACAATCTTTGTGGTGCCACAATTCAGAGACTGGTGAATGCTTTTCACGACTTTCCCCATAACCACACCTGATCTGTGTTTGACAGATAAGGCAGGACTGGGCTGGCTCACCCAAACAACAAATGAGAGATTTTACCTCCTCAGATAGGAAGTCTATACTGAGTACCTTAAAGAAGTTTTCCCCTAGCCACCTTGGGCAGTAGCTGCAGCAAGACATACAGACTGAAGCAGACACCAGTCAGAACAATAGACACTGGGACATACAAACAGCTTTGATGGTTTTGACAAACAGAAAGTGTCCCATGTCACAACCAATCAGATGCTCCCCTGGCCACTCCCCTGACGGGGTTGTTGAGCTTCTCCTAGCATCGGCAGATCAGTATAAACCCCCGATTAGGACCGAGCTGAGCTCACTGTGATTAGCCTCATGAGGTTGCCACAGAAATGCAGGTCAGAGCTCTCTCAAGCTCTGTAGCTTTCACTGTGGAGCTACAAATAGGAATTTCAAGGGCAGGCCCTTGAACTCCCCATTCACTCACACATGTGTGCACACAATCATTCAGACAGAACCAAGACACGAGACAAAACAAGGGTGAGGGTCCCATATTGGGATTAATCAGATGCTCCCCTGGCCGGTCCCCTTATGGGGATGTTGGGACCCTCTTTGCATCAGCAGACCAGTACAAACCCCTGATTAGGACCGAGCTGAGCTTGCTGCCATTAGCCTCATGAGGTAGCCACCAAAATGCAGGTCAGACCCCTCTCAAGCTCCATAGCTTTTGCCGTAGAGCTACAAATTGGAATTTCGAGGGCAGGCCCTTGAACTCCCCATTTACTCACACATGCACTCACCATTTACACAGATTTTATTGCACATTTTATACCCACTTTAAGATAGAGGCTACTCTAAATTGAACAAGAAAGAGAGAGAGAAACCAGAGACACTCACTAGCAGAGTCCAAGACTCTGCTTTCCAGCATACTGGAGTACTGGCAGAGCTAACAGAAACCAGGGCTCTGTCCTCCAGTGTCCTGGAGTGCTGACAGAGTCATGAGGGAAGGCCCACATCAGGACCAATTCCCTCCCACAGACAGAGTCAGATCTGACTTACCTTCCCAGGACCAGAAACAGAGGACTCAGGAACCAAATTTGGTGGGCACGCCAGTAGTTGATCCATTCCCCTCCAGACAGTGGTGGGTTACGGGGCCCTGAAACATCTCAGGGGGCACCACCCCTATGGGCCACCGTTCATCCAGGGAAGGCCAGAACGAATCCCGTCACACCTGATGGTGACAGACATAATTCTGGCTGGGGCCTCCAAATGTTGTACCCGAGTGAGTCAAGGAATGCGCCACACTCTGAGATTGAATGAGTCCTTTATTAAGCCAACAATTGAGAGGTGGCTAATGCTCCAAATTCTCTTGGCACCTAAGAAAAAGTTAGGTGTTTTTTTTTCCCTAGTTTTGAAGGGAAGGAGGAACCTAGATGAAGCAAATTTTTCACAAAAGTAGAATAAGCAAAAAGTTAAAAGATAAATGAAATAAAACAGTGCCATGTGTGAGGGCTAACACTGTCATGAAAGACATATAGATAATGGGGGCTTTGGGCACTTGACAGCACCTGCATTTCCAGGCCCTGCTGGTATCACTTAACTCAGCCTCTTAGCAACAAATGCATTTCTGAAGGTGCCCAGTGTCAGCCTGCCCCAGCTACATACTATAGTTACATACTTAATGGTGGGAAAATAACTAAAATGAAGAAGCTAAGATGAAGTCTGTCTGGCTCAAGAAGCTAACATAAAGCCTGAACAGCTTTTAGTCTGAGAAAGAGAGAGTTTTAGTTGGAAAAAGCAGGTTATCTCAGTGCTAAGGAGAGGCAGTATAACACAGCGGTTAGGAATCCAGGCCTTGGGCAGATTCCTTTTTTCCCCCAATTTTCTTAACCCCTGGGCACTGTGGCTTGCACCTATAGTTCCAGATACTCACAAGGCTGAGGCAGAAGGATCACTTGAGCCAGGAGTTTGAGGCTGCAGAGAGTTATGACCATGCCACTCCCTTACTCCAGCCTGGGTGACAAAGCAAGACTCTTGTCTCTAAAGGAAATAATAAATCAATAAACCTTCTTAACCTTAGTTTGTTTCTTTTTAAGTGGGAGATACTTTACCTCATAATGTAATGCCTGAAACAATATGGAGGCAAGAACATATAAATTTTGTAATTTTTTTTAACAACAAATATATTTGTCAAATAGTCACATCAACTTTTTACAAAAGGAATTACTAAAGCCCTGTATGATATCAGTTTTGTGTATTTTGGATTTCCCATAAGAAAAAAAATAGTAGATAGGGTTGGGTGCAGTGACTCACACCTATAATCTCAGCACTTTGGGAGGCTGAGACGGGCAGATCACTTGAGGTCAGGAGTTCAAGACCAGCCTGGCCAACATGGCGAAATCCCAACTCTACTAAAAATACAAAAGAATTAGCCAGGTGTGGTGGCAGGCACCTGTAATCCCAGCTCTTTGGGAGGCTGAAGCAGGAGAATCGTTTGAACCTGGGAGGCAGAGGTTGCAGTGAGCTGAGATTGTGCCATTGCACTCCAGTCTGGGTGACAAGAGTGAAACTCTTTATCAAAAAAAAAAAAAAAAAAAGTAGATATGAAACAATCACCCACCAACATAAATAATTACTCACCAATATAATACCAATGTTGAGACATTATCTTTGGGTAACTAATATTTCCTTTTAATTTAGGATGGAATTATTTAAGTAAATTTTCTCCTTGAATTTTATAGTCTTCACATATAAATTCATAAACCATTGAGTCTTTGAAATATAAGATTCATAGAGTCATCTAATTCAGAACCCAGTAAATTTATTGCTATCAGAAATAGTCATCTCAGAATATGTAAGATTGTACATAATATGTAATATATAATTGCATCATTTTAGAAGGTAAGAAACATTCTATCACTGAGCTATTTGTATTATATAACTTTTAGTTATATTCTGATGGCAAATATTTTAATTTTGATGATTTGTTATTAAATATTCCCATATATTTATTATTTTTGACATTTAATAAAGAAAAACAAGAATTAGGATCTCCTACTGGAAATGAAGTATAAATTTTTCAGCATAGCAAGTTATAGGGAGAAACTATCTAAATTATTTAAGAAGGAAAGCTACATTGCACATTACAGCAGGAGAGGACCAGAGCTTTCTGCTTGTTGCAATATCTAAAATTCATCTTAATTCAAGAAAAAAAGGTGGGGAATTTTACTTCACGTCTGAGTTTAGTTTGATATGTAACTCAGAATACTGTGGAAAGGATAAACGTGCTAGAAAATAGAATAATCTATGTAATCCAAAAATAGTGCAGACTTTTCAAATATTTAATCATAAGCATAGAATGCTGGGGTCAAAGCTTTGAGTGTGACTGTTCACAATAGCCAAGTCATGGAATCAACCTAAGTGCCTATCAACAGATGGTTGGATAAGGAAAATGTGGTATATATACAACATGCAAAAGAGTGTGATCATGTCTTTTCAGCAACATGGATGGAGCTGGAGGTCATTATTCTAAGTAAAATAACTCAGAAACAGAAAATCAAATACCACATTTCCATAATTGGGAGCTAAATAATAAGCACACATGGACATACAGAGGGGAATTATAAATTCATAAAAATCCTACTGTTAAAAGTATGCCCAAATATCCAACTACACTCAGCATGTTGTAGGGAACCAGCCACCACCTACCACTGGTGGGTACTCAAGTTTGGTGGTGACAAAGAAATGGAAAAAGACAGGTTAAGAATGCATGAAGTGGGAACAGGGGGCCACTGCATAAAGGAGGGTGCAAAGGCCCTGAGCTCTGATCTTCCTCAGTATTTATTGTTTACAATCACTTTGATTTATAGGACAAGTGGTGGAGTGATGGTGGGGAGAGGGTGATGCAATGGTGAGGTGAATCAGTGAGCCAGAACTGGTGTGTCATTCTGAAGATTTATAACAGTGGCAGTTTGGGAGTTTCACAAAACAAGAACACGTGGTTATCTATAGCCTATTATCTATGGGCAGCTGATGGAACGCGGGCCTTACAAAGAGCCTGTAAGTCTGGTTACATTTTAGTGCTATGAAGGGGTTTTACGTTCGTGAGCACAATGTTTATGGTAACAGAGCCTAGCTCACCCTGCATGGGAACATGAGGCATGGAGAAGTTTGCCTCTTGAGAGGCCTCCCACAGTTTGCTGCGGTTTGTTGTTCCCAGTTGATGTTACTCACAGCCAATTTCTGTAGGCATTCTGTACGTTCTTTATCCTTTGCTGCTTCCCCTAACACATGTTACTCACAACTCTACATTTCTCGAGTCAATTCCATGTAAATGAGCATTTCAGCCAGTCCCGGTGGCTTTCGCTTGTAATCCCAGAACTTTGGGAGGCAGAGGCAGGCAGATCACCTGAGGTCAGGAGTTTGAAATCAGTCTGGCTGACATGGTGAAACCCCATCTCTACTAAATATACAAAAATTAGCCGGGAGTAGTGGTGGGCACTCGTAACCCCAGTTACTCGGGATGCTGAGACAGGAAAATCACTTGAACCATGAAGGTGGAAAAAGCGACACTCCATCTCAAAAAAAAGAAAAAAAGAGCATTTCTTGAAATGAATATAAAAATCAAACTCTAAAGAGAATGAAAGAATAACCATAATTGGCTTTGGATTATATTTTATATTAATATTTTGCTAGAAATACACTTGTTGAAATGCAAATATTGTGTCCATACCATAGCTCAGTGTCAGAAATGAAGGGATTTTTATGACCATTGTAAAGTTAGAAATGCAGAGATAAAAAAAAAATTATATTACTTCTTTGTCCATTTCCACATTTTATATTATTTTATAGAAATAAATCTAACCTTTGGAAGAGATTTTTTTTTAATTTATTTATTGCATTTTAGGTTTTGGGGTACATGTGAAGAACATGCAAGATTGTTGCATAGGCACACACATGGCAGTGTGATTTGCTGCCTTCCTCCCCATCACCTATATCTGGCATTTCTCCCCATGCTATCTCTCACCAACTCCCCACCCCCCACTGTCCCTCCCCTATTTCCCCCCAACAGACCACAGTGTGTGATGCTCCCCTCCTTGTGTCCATGTATTCTCATTGTTCAACACCCACCTATGAGTGAGAACATGAGGTGTCTGGTTTTCTGTTCTTGTGTCAGTTTGCTGAGAATGATGGTTTCCAGGTTCAGCCATGTCCCTACAAAGGACATGAACTCATCATTTTTGATGGTTGCATAGTATTCCATGGTGTATATGTGCCACATTTTCCCTGTCCAGTCTACCATGATGGGCATTTGGGTTGGTTCCAAGTCTTTGCTATTGTAAATGGTGCTGCAGTGAACATTCATGTGCATGTGTCCTTATGATAGAAGGATTTATAATCCTTTGGATATATACCCAGTAATGGGATTGCTGGGTCAAATGGAATTTCTATTTCTAGGTCCTTGAGGAATCATCACACTGTCTTCCACAATGGTTGAACTAATTTACACTCCCACCAACAGTGTATAAGTATTCCTAATTCTCCACATCCTCTCCAGCATCTGTTGTCTCCAGGTTTTTTAATGATCGCCATTCTAACTGGCGTGAGATGATATCTCAATGTAGTTTTGATTTGCATTTCTCTAATGACCAGTGATGATGAGCATTTTTTCATGTTTGTTGGCCTCATGTATGTCTTCTTTTGTAAAGTGTCTGTTCATATCCTTCGCTCACTTTTGAATGGGCTTGTTTTTTTCTTGTAAATCTGTTTTAGTTCTTTGTAGATTCTGGTTATTAGCCCTTTGTCAGATGGACAGATTGCAAAAATTTTTTCTCATTTTGTTGGTTGCCGGTTCACTCTAATGATTGTTTCTTTTGCTGTGCAGAAGCTGTGGAGTTTGATTAGGTCTCATTTGTCTGATTTGGCTTTCGTTACCAATGCTTTTGGTGTTTTGGTCATGAAATCCTTGCCTACGACTATGTCCTGAATGGTTTTGCCTAGATTTTTTTCTAGGGTTTTTATGGTGTTAGGTTTTATGTTTAAGTCTTTAATCCATCTGGAGTTAATTTTAGTGTAAGGTGTTAGGAAGGGGTCCAGTTTCTGCTTTCTGCACATGGCTAGCCAGTTTTCCCAACACCATTTACTAAACAGGGAATTCTTTCCCCATTGCTTGTTTTTGTCAGGTTTGTTAAAGATCAGATGGTTGTAGATGTGTTGTGTTGCCTCCAAGGCCTCTGTTCTGCTCCATTGGTCTATATCTCTTTTTTGGTACCAGTAGCATGCTGTTTTGATTACTGTAGCCTAGCAATATAGTTTGAAGTCCGGTAGTGTGATGCCTCCCGCTTTGTTCTTTTTGCCTAGAATTGACTTGGCTATGCCAGCTCTCTTTTGGTTACATATGAAGTTTAAAGTGGTTTTTTCCAGTTCTGTGAAGGTCATTGGTAGCTTGATGGAGATAGTGCTAAATCTATAGATTACTTTGGGCAGTATGGCCATTTTCACGATATTCATTCTTCCTAACCATGAAAATGGAATGTTTCTCCATCTGTTTGTGTCCTCTCTTATTTTTTTTGAGCAGTGGTTTGTAGTTCTCCTTGAAGAGGTCTTTTACGTTCCTTGTTAGTTGTATTGCTAGGTATTTTATTCTCTTTGTAGCAATTGTGAATGGCAGTTCATTCTTGATTTGGCTCTCTTTAAGTCTGTTATTGGTGTATAGGAATGCTTCTGATTTTTGCACATTGATTTTGTATCCTGAGACTTTGCTGAAGTTGCTTATCAGTTTCAGGAGATTTTGGGCTGAGACGATGGGGTCTTCTAGATATACAATCATGTCATCTGCAAATAGAGACAATTTGACTTCCTCCTTTCCTATTTGGATACGCTTTATTTCTTTTTCTTGCCTGATTGCTCTGGCTAGAACTTCCAATACTATATTGAATAGGAGTGGTGAGAGAGGGCATCCTTGTCTAGTGCCAGATTTTGAAGGGAATGCTTCCAGTTTTTGCCCATTCAGTATGATATTGGCTGTTGGTTTGTCATAAATAGCTTTTATTATTTTCAAATACGTTCCATCAATACCTATCGTATTCAGAGTTTTTAGCATAAAGCGCTGTTGAAATTTGTTAAAGGCCTTCTCTGCATCAATTGAGATAATCATGTGGTTTTTGTCTTTGGTTCTGTTTATGTCTTAAATTAGGTTTATAGACTTGCGTATTTTGAACCAGCCTTGCATCCCCAGGATGAATCCTACTTGATCACATTGGATAAGCTTTTTGATGTGCTGTTGCAATCAGTTTGCCAGTATTTTATTGAAGATTTTTGCATCTATGTTCATCATGGATATTGGCTTGAAGTTTTCTTGCTGAGTCTCTGCTGGGTTCTGGTATCAGGATGACGTTGGTCTCATAAAATAATTTGGGAACAATTCCCTCTTTTTGGATAGCTTGTAATAGTTTCAGAAGGAATGGTACCAGCTCCTCTTTGTATGTCTGGTAGAATTCGGCTGTGAATCCATCTGGACCTGGACTTTTTTTGGGTGGTAGGCTCTTAATTGCTGCCTCAACTTCAGACCTTGTTATTGGTCTCTTCAGGTTTTGACTTCTTCCTGGTTTAGGCTTGGGAGGAGGCAAGTGTCCAGGAATTTATCCATTTCTTCCAGGTTCATTAGTTTGTGTGCATAGAATTGTTTGTAATAATCTCTGATGATGGTTTGTATTTCTGTGGAATCTGTGGTCATATCCCCTTTATCATTTTTTATTGCGTCTATTTGATTATTCTCTCTTTTCCTTTTTATTAATCAGGCTAGTGGTCTGTCTATTTTGTTGATCTTTTTGAAAAACGAACTCCTGGATTTATTGATTTTTCAAGGGTTTTTCTGTCTCTATCTCCTTCAGTTCTGCTCTGATCTTAGTTATTTCTTGTCTTCTGCTAGGTTTTCAGTTTTTTTTATCTTGCTCCTCTAGCAGTTTCAATTTTGACTATAGGGTGTCGATTTTAGATCTCTCCTTGCTTCTTATGTGGGCATTTATTGCTATATATTTTCCTCTAGAGACTGCTTTAAATATGTCCCAGAGATTCTGGTATGTGGTGTCTTCATTCTCACTGGTTTTGAAGAACATCTTTATTTCTGCCTTCATTTCATTGTTTATCCAGTCAACATTCAAGAGCCAGTTGTTCAGTTTCCATGAAGCTGTGCGGTTCTGAGTTAGTTTCTGCATTCTGAGTTCTAACGTGATTGCACTGTGTTCTGAGAGACTGTTTGTTATTATTTCCATTCTTTTGCATTTGCTGAGAAGTGATTTACTTCCAATTATGTGGTCAATTTTAGAGTAGGGGAGATGTGGTGCTGAGAAGAATGTCTATTCTGTGGATTTGGGGTGGAGAGTTCTGTAAATGTCTATTAAGTTTGCTTGGTCCAGGTCTAGTTCAAGTCCTGGATATCCTTGTTAATCTTCTGTCTTGTTGATCTGTCTAATATTGATAATGGGGTGTTAAAGTCTCCCACTATAATTGTGTGGGAGTCTAAGTCTCTTTGTAAGTCATTAAGAACTTGCCTTATGTATCTGGGTGCTGCTGTATTGGTTGCATATATATTTAGGATCATTAGCTCTTCTTGTTGCATTGATCCTTTTACCATTATGTAATGTCCTTCTTTGTCTCTTTTGATCTTTGTTGGTTTAAAGTCTATTTTATCAGAGATGAGAATTGCAACACCTCCTTTTTTTTACTGTCCATTTGCTTGGTAAATCTTCCTCCATCCCTTTATTTTGAGCCTTTGTGTATCCTTGCATGTGAGATGGGTTTCCTGGATACAGCACACCGATGGGTTTTGGCTTCTTATCCAATTTGCCAGTCTGTGTCATTTGATCGGGGCATTTAGCCCATTTTCATTTAGGGTTAATTTGTTATGTCTGAATTTGATCCTGCCATTTTGATACTAAATGGTTGTTTTGCTCGTTAGTTGATGCAGTTTCTTCATTGTGTTGATGCTGTTTATGATTTGTTATGTTTTTGGAGAGGCTGGTACTGGTTGCTCCTTTCTATGTTTAGTGCTTCTTTCAGGAGCTCTTGTAAAGCAGGCCTGGTGGTGATGAAATCTCTGAGTACTTGCTTGTTCACAAAGGATTTTATTTTTCCTTCACTTATGAAGCTTAGTTTGGCTGGATATGAAATTCTGGGTTGAAACTTCTTTTCTTTAAGGATGTTGAATATTGGCCCCCACTCTCTTCTGGCTTGTAGGTTTTCTGCTGAGAGACCTGCTGTGAGTCTGATGGGCTTCCCTTTGTGGGTAATACAACCTTTCTCTCTGGCTGCCCTTAGCATTTTCTCCTTCATTTCAACCCTTGTGAATCTGCTGATTATGTGCCTTGGGGTTGCTCTTCTTGAGGAATATCTTTGTGGTGTTCTCTGTATTTCCTGGACTTGAATATTGGCCTGCCTTGCTAGGTTGGGGATGTTTTCCTGGATAATATCCTGAAGAGTATTTTCCAGCTTGGATTCATTCTCTCTGTCACATTCAGGTACACCTATCAAATGTAGATTAGGTCTTTTCACATAGTCCCATATTTCTTGGAGACTTTGTTCATTCCTTTTTACCCTTTTTTCTCTGCTCTTGCCTTCTTGTTTTATTTCATTGAGTTGATCTTCAACCTCTGATATCCTTTCTTCTGCTTGGTCAGTTCGGCTGTTGAAACTTGTGTGTGCTTCGTGAAGTTCTCGGGTTGTGTTTTTCAGCTCCATCAGTTCACTTATATTCCTCTCTAAGTTGTTTATTCTTGTTAGCATTTGTCAAATTTTTCTTCAAGGTTCTTAGTTTCTTTGCAGTGGGTTAGAACATGTTCTTTTAGCTCACAGAAGTTTCTTATTACCCACCTTCTGAAACCTCATTCTGTCAATTCATCACACTCATTCTCCTCATCCAGCCTTGTTCCCTTGCTGGTGAGGAGTTGTGATCCCTTGTAGGAGGAGAGGCATTCTGGTTTTGGGTGTTTTTATCCTTTTTGCACTGGTTTCTTCCCATCTTTGTGGATTTATCCACCTGTCATCTTTGTAGTTGTGGACTTTCAGATTGGGTCTCTGAGTGGATGTCCCATTTGTTGATGATGAAGTTATTTCTTTCTGTTTCTTAGTTTTCCTTCTACCAATCAGGCCCCTCTGCTGTAGGACTGCTGAGGTACACTCCAGGCCCCGCTTGCCTGGGGATCACCTGCAGCGGCTGCAGAACAGTAAGGGTTGCTGCCAGTTTATTCTTCTGCTATCTTTGTCCCAGAAGGATACTTGCCATATGTCAGCCTGAGCTCTCCTTTATGAGGTGACTCTTTGGATATACAAGGGTCAGGGAGCTGCTTGAGGAGACAGTCAGTCCTTTATAGGAGCTCAAGTGCTGAGCTGTGAGCTCCGTTGTTCATTCAGAGCTGCTGGGCAGGTACATTTAAGTCTGTTGCAGCAGAACTCATAAACTCTGCCCCTACCTTTTTTTTTCCCCAAGTGTTCTGTCCCAAGGAGTTAGGGCTTTATTTATGAATTTCTGTTGTGCTGCTGGCTTTTTTCAGGGCTGCCCTGTCCAGCGAGGAGGCAGCCTAGTCACTGCCTGCCTGCAGAGGCTTTGCTGAGCTGCTGTGGGCTCCACCCAGCTGCCGTGTGAACTTCCCTGCAGTCCTCCTGTTTAGACGGGTGTAGTTAGAACTGCCTCAGCATTGGTGGCCCACCTCTATAATGGTGGACTTTCTCTGTAATGGTGGACTGCCTCAGCACAGGAGGACTGCCTCAGGAATTGCAAACTATCTCCATAGTGGCGGACTGCCTCAGCAATTGCAGACGCCCCTCCCTGACGGAGCTGGACCTTCCCAGGTTCAGCTGTGCTTTTGTGAAACTCTCAATCCAGAGCATTTCCGATTGCTTTTTTTTTGTGGGGTTGGGACCAGCCGAGCCTGATCACCTGAATCTCTGACTCAGAGCCTCTTTAAAAAAAATTTTCTTTTTAGTTAACGGTCGACTGTCCACCAGGTGTTCCAATCGCCTATTGAAAGGGTGTCGGGATCTGTGTGATTTCCCGTGCGGTGACCCACTGCACTGGCTGAAACAGTGCCGCTGAGATTCGTGGTGCTTTTTTGCCAGGAATCTCCTGGACTGGCTCGTTGTTTCAGTCCCCTTTTTAATCAGATGAATGGGCAACTTTGCCTTCCCAGAACTCCAATTGCCAGCTAAAACGGTACCCAGACCCTCGTATTTTTTACGGAGAACCGCTGCACTGGGGCGCCGACAAAACAGCCGTGCTGGCAAAAATAGTTGTGCAGGCCAAAACAGCTGCGGGGCCAAACCAGCCTTGCTGGCAACCCGTGGGGCTCCTCCGCCTGGGAATCTCCTGGTCTGTGGGCAACAAAAATCCATCTGGAAATGCAGTGTCCACTCACCTCCATGCTTTCACTTGAGAGCTGCAATCCTGAGCTTCTCCTAATTGGCTATCTTGGATCCCCTCTCGAGATAACAGTTGGGAATAGATATGATTGTTTACCCTTGAGTAGATGAAGCATTACTGAAACATACTGCCATTCACTCCAAGTTTCAAAACCTGTTTGTAGTGCTTCAGTTTCTTGTCATGAAGGAGGTTCAATAAGTTTTTATTAAGAATTAGGTTTGATATGAATAATACATTAATGCAAAGGTGAGATTTAGCTTTTCCCTGTGAACAAGATTTTCATGTATTATTTTAAAAATGAAAGATTTTTGTCTGCTGTTTTGAATAAACTGGAGCAACAAGAAAGGGAAAAAAATATATGATTTGGAAAGTGAAGTCATCCCTCTATTAATAAGTAAAGGTTTTTGCCTTTTTACAATTTTTGAGTTATCACTTTGGTTAATGAGTGACTTATGATAACCTGGGATTTGATATCTGACAAACTTGTAAAAATCAAATTATAAATTATGTATTTTTCTTACATACATGTCTTTGAGATATTACATCCCCTAAAGTACATAAATGACATTTGGCTTATTTGGTATAAAAACCATACAGGAAGAATTGTCAGAAAACATTGTCAGGTCAGATGCAGTGGCTCCCATTGGTAATCCCAGCACTTTGGGAGGCCAGGGAGGGTGGATCACCTGATGTCAGGAGTTAGAGATCAGCTTGGCCAATATGGTGAAACCCCGTCTCTACTAAAAATACAAAAAAATTAGCCGGGTGTTGTGGCAAGCATCTGTAATCCCAGCCACTCAGGAGGCTGAGGCTGGAGAATCACTTGAACCCAGGAGGTGAAGGTTTCAGTGAGCAGAGATTGCAGCATTGCATTCTAGTCTGGGCAACAAGAACAAAACTCTATTTCAGGAAAAAAAAAGAAAGCATTGCCAAATGTGAAATGGTGTTTCATTTTCCTTGGGCCGTATTTACATAAATATGTTATCCTAAGACTTCTTTGTAATCCACAGATATTTGTTGTCTTGTTTTAATCCTCTTTGAAAGGTGATTTATAATCTGCTATAGGACATTGACAGGTGCTCTTAAATGCAGGTTTCTGATAACTTTGGAAATTTTGTCATTAGCATAAAGAAAAAACTTTCAGGACTCTCATGGAGACCTGAAATGTTCAAGAATATCAAGCAGAATAGGAGATAACTGCATGGAGTGAACTAATATAAGACTGAAGTCATCTTTTTGACCTTGCTTAAAATATTACTGATCCTTTGTTTTGTTTTTCGGAGCTCAGGAAACTTATTTTGAACTATTTACAGCTTTTAACAATTGAGTAAAATACACACCACTTGAGTAAACAAAATTAGGAGCATATTTGTTTCTCTCTACCTGTTTTCTCCAGAATTTAGAATCTATCTGTGAGTATTCTTAACTTATGACAATATAATTTGCATAAGTGCAAAAGAATACTTTCTTCTGCAACAGGACACAATTGGAGAAATTATTCATTTTGGCAAGGCTTTGACTGGAATGGCATGCTTTCCCCTAAGGAATCAAACTTGATGTATAGAGTCAATAAAAGCCCATTGGGAAAACTGGCTTCATACCTTGTCTACACCTTCCCTGTACAGGGTTCCTAACCTCTGGTAAGTAAATAATGTCACTTCCTGAAAGGCTTATGAGACCCACGTTATCCTGTGACCTTGAAAGAGAAATTTATGCAACTCATATAGTTATTTGAGGGGACAGACCCATGGCTGGGCTCAGCTTTAAAAAGTCTTATCTGAGGTTCACTTTATGAAATAAAGTTTTATGAAATCTGATTTTGAAAACCTATGTAAAAAAAAATTATTCTTGCTATACTTTATGCAAATATTCAGGCCAAGTATAATAGAGACATTTGGTTATGATTTTTCTTTAGTAAAAATGGGAGAATGGAGGGAGAAAAAAATCATACTTTAAGAACTAAGGGATGGGCACGGTGGCTCACACCTGTAATCCCAGCACTTTGGGAGGCCGAGGAGGGAGGATCACAAGGTCAGGAGATTGAGACCCTCCTGGCCAACATGGGGAAACACCCTTTCTGCTAAAAATACAAAAAAATTAGCTGGATATGGTGGCATACACCTGTAGTCCCAGCTACTCTGGAGGCTGAGGCAGGAAAATCACTTGAACCCAGGAGGTGGAGATTTCAGTGAGCCAAGACTGCACCACTGCACTACAGCTTGGGTGACAGTGTGGGACTTCATCTCAAAAAAAAGAGGTCCAGGTCCAACCTCCAAGGTGGGGCTGGTGGTTGGCTTCTGTCTGCAGGAAGCCTAGGACCCCCATCTAACAGAGGAGAACCCAGGCTGGGGTGAGGAAGCCTTCAGAGTCACCAGGTGAGTGGATCAGAGCTGGAAACATAGAGCAGGTGGAAGCCCTGGACTCTCCTAGTGAGGGCTCAGAAGCTGGGGTAGGAACACATTCCATGGGCAAATACATACAAGGGGTCCCTGGGCCCCTCCCCCTGCCCAGTGACTGCCCAGTTCCTAAGGAGCTTCTGAGGCCTGAGACCCAGGGACACACTACCTGATCATTACCCCACACCTTTCTGCCAAGATGAGACAATGCCCAGTGCAGGCGGGTGGTCTGGGATTGGCGTCTGGGGTGGGGTGCATGTTCCTAACTAGCAGGTGCCCTTACATAAAGCTGCCTGAGCTGGTTGCACCATCACTTGTTAGTCTGCCTATGTGTGGCCTAGATTCAAAGGTCCAGTTGTCCATTCTGGCCACACCATTCCCTGGCTCCTCTGCCAGGCCCAATTGTGTATAAGGAGTTTGAATAACTTTGCTTTTAGATCCTGAATAAGAAGCTTTATTGTTACTAGATTCTATCTGTAAAAACATTTTCTGCATTTTCAATGAGATTTGACTTAGTAATTTTGGGTAAAATTCAACTGGTTAATTTTAAAAATTGAAAAACTTATGTTTTTTGGATAATGATTATCTAAAGTGCCCACAAAACTTGGCAAATAGGTTTGCCATGTTACACTATTAATATAGGCTTGCTGAATTTGAATTTTTGTAAGAGGCACTATTATTCTTATAGGATTAAATCCATGCACTTTTACAACTTGAGACCTCCCCGTTCCAATCAAAGTTGCAATTTGGTCCAAATATAGAGTAAGAGTGTGAGTGCTATTATGAAATAAAAACAGCCACTCCACTAAGTCCTGATTTTGAATAATAACTCCTAAGAGATTATTATTTAGAGAGTGTAAGAGAGTGTTGAATAGGGAAAATTAATAATATTAAAGTCTTGTTATGATTAATTTTACTTACTTGAGCCTTATGAATTTTTTTCTTCAATTACTTGCAATTCCATTTTAGCTTTTTAGGTTAACTCTTGAGGACTATGTAGACTGGAATCTTCTCAAAGAATAGAAAACAAATAACTCATAGCATAAGTTGGAATGGCTAAAGTAGGACTTACCTAATTGATATTTCGAAGTAACTTCTGGAAATTATTTAGAGTTTTTAAATTATCCCTTCTGACGGACACCTTTTGAGGTGGTATAGTGGTATTTTTTTACCAACGTGCAAATACGAGTTGTAGTTTGAATTTTATCTGGAGCTACTATTAACCCAGTACATTGAATGGATTTCTTTTTTTTAAATGGTTATAGCATTGTATAAGTAACTCTTTATTTGGTGCAGTACAAAGAATATTATATAATGAATAATATAACACTGAGGAAATTTTTTTCTGGTGGGCTTAATAGCTTTGTCCACATAAGTTTGACAAATTGTGGGACTGTTTAACATCCCTTGGGGAAGCACTTTTCAATAATATTTTTTGGCAGGTTTTTGATTAGTATAAAAGGAAAAGTGAAGGCAAATTGCTTACAGTTCTTTTCTGCCAAAGGAATTGTAAAAAAAAAAAAAAAAAGTCCTTCAAATCAGTAATAATAGACAATTTTTTTGAATCACAGTGGGTGAAAGTAGTATAGCTGCATTAATTGCTTAAAGATCTGTTAACTTTTTTTATTTTTTTAGATTTCTTTTTTATTACAAAAATAGGAAAGTTTTAAGATGAAAATGTGGGAACTGCATGTTCTTTTTCTAATTGTTTAGCAACTACATTTTTTAAAATCTCCAGTTTTCCTTTGTAAGTGGCCATTGTTCTACCAAAATTGGTTTATTATTTAACCATTTCAAGCTATTGGTTTTGGAGGTTTAACAATGGCTGTCATTAAAAATGATATTCTAACCATGTTGAGAATCTTGACCCTTAACTCCTAAAGATTCTTTTAGACCCTGTAAATTTTTTTCTATTCCCATTCCAGGCACATAGCCCATGTCCTCCATTATTTGTTGATTTTGGGAGCTATATGATTGTTCAGGTATTAAGACTTTGGTTACCCACTGCTGTAGTAAGTTTCTTCCCCACAAGTTAATAGAAATCTGAGTCACAATAGGCTGAATAGGTCCAGGCTGTCCTTCAGGCCCTTTACATGGTAAGATAAGACTGCTTTGATAAACTTCTGAGGTCTGCCCCACTCTGAATATATTAGAGTGAGCATTTTATACAGGCTAAGAAGAAATAATTGCTGAACAGAAATAATTGAGACATTTGTGCTAGTATTAACTAAACCTTTAAATTTTTTTTCTATGAATAGTGACTTTATATGCTGGGTGTTTATTTGTAATTTGACATACCGAGTATGCAGCTTTGCCCTGCTTATTTGTACTTCCAAATCCTCCAATTCTTTTATCTTTGCTTTGACCTAATTTGATGTAAGGTAAAATTAAGTGTTGCACTATGCGTTTTTTAGGTTTAGCACTGCAAGGATTGGCAAATGACATTACAATTTGCATTTCCCCTGTAAAATTACTATTAATAACTTCTGTATGAAATTTTTTTTCTTTCTTTCTTTCTTTTTTTTTTTTTTTTTTTTTTTTTTTTTGAGAGGGGCTTTCTGGCAAAAACCAGAAAGCCTGCTAGACAAATTCTAAAAGAGCTGTAACACTTCTTCTGTATGAAATTTTATCCCTTTAGTATTAAGGCAAGCTTTTCCTAAAAGCAAAACCACTGTTTCTGTAGGTAATGGCTTACAAACTCCTGCTGGTATTTTTTTGTGGAGGCTCTCCAGGTAAAATATTTGCTTTTTGAGTGCTACACAAATTTGCTGCTGCACTTTTCTTGGTGGCAGGGGACAAACATTGTACAGAGATGAGAGAGTAACTTGAGCAGGATAGGCCCCGGGTTGGAATCAGGGTCCCTTCCTTATTAAATTTTGAATGACATTGATTAGCCCAATTATTTTTATTTATTTATTTTTTTACACTTAGGGCAAACGCCCACTTTAGTATTTTTTGTTGCTACCCTCAGCTGAGGTCCTGTTCTTAGATTTTGTCTGCAGTCCTTTTGGTGTGTTCCCTTTTTCCAGAATTAAAACAAGCTCCGGGAAATGCAGCAGTCCCTTTGTTTACCCTCAATCCTGCCATAGTTTGCACTAATAATGTAGCCTTATGCAAATTTCCTCCATTGCCATCATGAGCCTTAATGTAGTCCATTAAATAAGCTATCCCTTTAAAAGTCTGTCTAGCAGCCTGACATTTTGTATTAGCATTATTGATTGCTTGTTTAAGTTTCTTTAGAAATTTAAATGGAATTTAAATGGAAAAGGCTTCCATATTACCTGAAACTGTCCCTGCTCATTTTGAGGCTGCATTATAACAGGAAGCCCCTATCCCTCTAAATTTCCGTCTTTACCAGCCTGCTGAATCCCAGCCTGAATAGACCGGATTACTGCTGTGGAAGGCATGTATACAGACATTGGAGCAGCAAGGTTTGCTTTTTGAACAACTTTTAAGTTTTCCAATGGGGGACTATCAGGCAGGTTTGGCCATTTTACTTTTTGAGAATGGGCTTAACATTTTTACTTTTTGGCCGGGTGCGGTGGCTCAAGCCTGTAATCTCAGCACTTTGGGAGGCCGAGGCGGGTGGATCACGAGGTCAAGAGATCGAGACCATCCTGGTCAACATGGTGAAACCCCGTCTCTACTAAAAATACAAAAAATTAGCTGGGCATGGTGGTGCGTACCTGTAATCCCAGCTACTCAGGAGGCTGAGGCAGGAGAATTGCCTGAACCCAGGAGGCGGAGGTTGCGGTGAGCCGAGATCGCGCCATTGCACTCCAGCCTGGGCAACACGAGTGAAACTCCGTCTCAAAAAAAAAAAAAAAAAAAATTTTTACTTTTTAACTTAACTAATATAATTTCCATTTGGTTTAAAGCTTTTCTTTAAAGGGTGTGGTTTTACATGCTTAGCTTCTACTTTCTTTTTAACTAATTCATGGGCTAGCTGTAATTTTGTTCCCTTTAGAGGCTACTGCTTTACTGAAATCGGATTTTAAAAGAGTTATCTCAGAGATAACAAAGGAATTATTATTAGAATTTAAATTTTACTTAAACCTTAGCAGAGAATTACAATTTTGGATGTTACTTGTTTACAAAGAACACACAAAATTTTACTGTGGAACACCTGCAGAGGGCAGCAGATATTTGGACCTGGCCCCACATGGCTGCTGCTTGCTGCCTTCTGCTTGTGTTCTGCTTGTGCTACTCACTACCGAGCCTGGGCCACAGTTGCCAGCCTTGCGCTGAGTCTGTTCACTTGAACGCTGCTTTGACCTTTCTTTGTTGCTGAGCTTTTTCCATTTTTTTTTTCTTTTTCTTCCTCCCCACCCCCTACCTACTTGGCTGTGGGCGATACATTTTGCTTGCTCTGCTTCCTTCCCCTGCCCAGTTCGAAGCTTGCTGGCCTGGGTGGAGCTTCCCACTGGAGCTTTTTTCTTTTCCTTTTCTTTTTTTTTTTTTTGAGTCATCTTTGATTCCCTCATTTCAGTTGCAATTTTCTTCTTCCCCAGCTCCTTCTTTATAATGCAATGAAAGACAAAGAAAGCAACAGAAGAACGGAGCAAGAAAACACAGGTTTATTGAAAACAACTGACAGAGCAAGCGGCTAGTAGTAACTTTAACTCCCCCTTTCCTCAAGAGCTGTCTTAGCAAACTCAGAGTAAGCATTACACCTGCTCACTCCTTAGCCTGTGTGTCTCTGGCACCTCCGAGCGCTTTAGCTTAGCCACAAAGCTTCTTAATGTAGTCCTCGGATTTTCTTTGCCTGTAGTCCTCCTGTTTGTATGCTGGAGTATTTCTTCAGCAAGGATTCTTTGTACTCCACGTTTGGGCACAAAAATGTTGGGGTACCAGCCCAGACATAACCTAGGAAGTAGCAGGGTCAGTGGAAACAAAGAAATTAAGAGTTGAGTAGGCGCATAAAGGTGGGCTCCCAGGGGGCCGAGGCAAGTAGGAGGATGTGAAGGCCCCATGCACTGAGTTCTAAACAATCCAGTTACACTCTTCAAGTTATTTTGAGGGAATGGATATCCCATTCTCCATGATGTGCTTACTTCATATTGCATGCCTGTATCAAAACATTTCATCTACCTCATAAATATATACACCTACTATATATGCACACACACACAAATAACCAACCTCTGCTAGTATCATACGTTTCTTCTGCAGCTCTATCACCTCTCTTAGCCTTCATAGAACTGAAGAGAGTTAGGGCTTTGTTCTGGACAAGGCTTTGGCTTGAAGAAATGCTGTGGGTGGTTTGTTCTATCCAGGGCAGTAGAACTTTCTCCATGTCAGCTATAAGGTTGTTTCAGTTTCTTAACACTTGTGTGTTCACTGGAGTGGCACTTTAATTTCCTTCAAGAACGTTTTCTTTTTGTTCACAACTTGACTGTTCAGTGCAAGAGGCCCAACTTTTGGCATGTCTCAGCTTTTAATATGCCTTCTTGAGTAAGCTCAATCGTTTTTAGCTTTTGGTTCAAAGTGGGAGGCTTGCCACTTTTCCTTTCACTTAAACAGTTAGACGCCTTTGTAGGGTTAGTAACTGGCCTAATTACAATATTGTTGTGTCTTAGGGAATAGGGAGGCTCAAGGAGAAAGAAAAAGATGAGGAACAGCCAGTTGATGGAGCAGTTAGAATACACCACAGCATTTATTTATTAAGTTTGCTGTGTTATATAGGCACAGTTCGTGGTGCCCCAAAATAATTAAAATAGTACATGGAAGATCACTGACCACCATAACAGATATAATAAAAGTTTAAAATATTTCAAAAATTATTAAAATATAAACGAGAGACATAAGGTGAGTGCCGTGCTGTGAGAAAAATGGTGCCAGTACACTTGTTTGACACACGGTTGCCTTGCCACAAATCTGCAATTTTTGGGGGAAGAAAACTCACCAAAAATGCAATTATCTGTGAAGCACAGTAAGGTGAAGTACAAGAAAATATATGTCTTTACACATGTATTGAAACATCATGTTATACCTGAAATATGTACAAGTTTTGCGTGTTGATCATAAATTTAAACAAATAACAAAGTCATAGTAGTATGAAAACATTAAAAGAACGTTTTACAATTCGAGATAGGCTTGAATGCCTATGAACCAAATAATGTACTGAATTTCTGTTCTCATGTAATTTTCATTCTAATATCTAAGTCAAGTCATAAAAATAATTTTGCCTAATAGAATTATTTGCTGGGCCAATGAACACCTTAAATTATGTTTAAACGTTTACAAATTAACTGTCTCCCTGGGAGCCTTACCTTGGGACACATCTCTTCTGTATACATCTGTTGCTTGTTGCTATCTAAACAAATTTCATTATTTAAATGCAAGATTAAAAAAATACCTGTAATGCTATTAAAGTTAGAAATATAGCATATGAAAATCTGTTGATTTTTAAAAATATTTTAAATTTCTGGGCTTAAATGTGTAACAGCATAAACATTTAACTAATTCTGCTGCCATAATTTATATGGAAGCCTCAGTTTAATATGGTTACACGGATCTGAAAAAACAATTGCTTTAAAGCTAACGACAATGAGAAAATTATCAGAATAATTACCATCATGTTAATATCTGCACACAAAATGTTTAGAATAGTAAGCTAGGATTTGAACCTAGGCAATTTGGTCTTGGAGAGAAAAAAAAGTCCTGTCCCCAGTGATTTCATAGTCAAATAGGTACTGGGGAGAGGAGGAAAACAAAAATGAAGTCACACAGATGAATGCATGCTGTAATTCTGGAAAATTGTAGGAAGAAATGGTGTATGCTACTAAAAAAGCCTTAGGTTGCAAGATTTGACTTGTCTAGAAGAAGATGAGGGCTTGGCTGTTGTCTGACTTGTGAAGAATTAATGCATAGGCCTTTTTAACTAGATAAAGCTGTAGGGTGAGGGCCTGGAAGAGCTTTCCCAGCAGAGGTCTGAGCTTCTACAAATGGCCTGTGGCAGTCTGTTTGCTTAGCCAGTATGAACAGAGGGAAAGAAGGCTGTCCTGGCCAGATGACAGGAAGTAAAGGGGAGCTGAGTCCTGAATGAGGTGGGAAAAGGCGGGAGCCAGACCAAGGTGTGAAAGTTTTGTACTGTAATTACATAAGAGCTCTGGGCAATATGTTAAGCTCTGGGTGACTTGATAAGATTGATGTTCCAAAGGATAAGTCTGGCTCTAATGGAGAAAACAAGTTGGAGTAAGGCAAGAGTAGAAGCCAGTGACCTGGTGGGAGAATGAGATATTGGAGTAGGCTGAGGTTTGTTGTCAGGCTCTTAGGCTACAGGGGTGATGAGGGATAATGGAGGTAAGTAGAGATATTTCACATATATTTAGGACGTAAAAGTTTTAAAAACGATGCTGCATTGAATATTGGTATGAGAAGGTAGGAGATTGAAAGACCTCAATGTGTCTGTATATTCTTTATCTTCTCCAACCTCTGGGATTGATTATAATGTCTTTGGAGTCTTGTGAAATAGTGCTTCTCTGAAGCTCTTGATTCTGCTTATTTCTGTGGAGCTCCTGACTCAGGAGGTTTTGCTTAAGCCTCTGAAATTTGGAAATTCAGAACCATTTGTCTTGTTTTGTTTTTTTGAGGTATCTTGTTTGAACATTCTTACGTTCAAGCACATTTGGAAAATGCTGATACAGACAGTGTGTAAGATAGTCAGTGATTCTCAATATTGGCTATACATTAGAATTGCCAGGGATGCTTTTAAAAATATGTATGCCAGGGCCCTACCTGAAACAATTAAATCAGAAGCTGTGAGTTGAGCCTGGACATTGGTATTTTAACAGGTGATTGGGATATGCAGCCAGTATGAACCTCTGAGTTAAATTATGATTCTAGGCAGCATGTGGAAAAAAACCTGGGATAATATGAAGATAGAAGCATGCCAGGCATATGGTAAAAATGATTCGTAAAGCACAATATGGACAAATTACTCAAAATAAAATCAATAAAGTAGTAAAGGTAATGAATTATGCTGTATCCACTGGGATATTTTCAACCTTTTCCAAATGACTACATAAAATTATTCTTCCATCTTCCAGCAGGAATTATTAAATAGTGTATATATTAGTTGATATACTTCTAAATTGGACATAAAGCAAATGTATTAAATTGAGAGAACGTCTTCATGAAAGGAATCAAAGTATTCAAATGAAGGTAAAGTAACTTTGGCCATTTAGCATGATCTAAGATTATTTATAAAATAAACGAGGCAGAGCTATCATTTCTGTACACTTAAGCTTTGTATTTTTACTTCTCAGTAAATTTTATATTAAAAGACATTAATACTTTCTGTTTGTTATTGGACACTTACGTCCGTTGTTGAGAAAGCTTTGCATTTAAAGCAAAACATAAATAAAAATATAACTACAAAAATGATTTCTATAATAATTAAGTTAAAAAATTAGAATGCCAGAGACCTAAAGGTTATTCTCCTTCACAGGAGATATAAAGAGAACAACTTAGTTAGGTGAGGATGCTAACTACCGACCCAAGCTTTAGAAATGCGAAGGTCTCTAGAGGAATTCCTGGCTTTACATTTCTATCGGTCAATCAATCTAGCTATTATCCATCTGTCAAACAATCAAGTTACACTCAATCCTCAAAAACTGCATATTTAAAAATTAAATGTATATATTTAAATCATAGAATGTAATGTTTTGACATATTTATAAACTTGTGAACCCCTTGCAACAAAAATAATGAACATATCCTTCAGCTCCCAGAATTTACTCATGTATCTCTGCAATCCTTTGCTTCTACATTTCCTCATTCCCCATTCTTCATACATACAGAATATACTCCTTTTTTGTCTTGTTTTTTGTTCATCCAGAAAAAATATTTTGCAATTCATCCATATTGTTGCTTATACTAATAGTTCATTTCTTGTTATTGCTAAGTAGCAGTCCATTACATATAATCACCTCAGATTTTCTATATTTCTTGATGGATATTCAAAGCATTCCTAGTTTTTGGCTATTACAAATAAAACTGCTAGAACATCCATATACAAGGTTATGAGGTTAAAGGAGAGCAGTTTCGGAAAGGATATTTTCTTTCAGAACTTTGGAGTAGAATGGCTGAATCAAATGGTAAGTGTGTGTTTGACTATTTAAGAAAATGCCAAAATATTTCATGAAGTAGCTGTATCACTGCACATTTCCACCAATGTTTTCTCAGTAGACAAACCCTGCAAAGGCCTGGATGGATAAACCTGTCTGTAAATATTTCAGAATTCATGTGAGGGAGGGAGACTTGATCTAGCACTCTCAGTAAACCCTGTTTCTAGCACGGCACCTCACTTCAGCTTTTACTGTGCCTCTATAAGCTGGATTCTGACACTCTTTGGCCCAGTTCCTACAGAGAATAAATTAATTATCTCCTGAGACATAAAAAAGAGGAAATTGCTTGGTTGCATGAAGTCAGAGAAAGAGACACAGAGTCCAGTTGTCCTTTTACAGACTTCTAGGCAATGCTTCATTTTCAGTGTCATGATCCCTAACCCCCTATAACTTCAGAAATACCTGGTATCTCCAGTGTCTGAAATTTTCCAGGATTCTAAAAGAGGAGTTAGCTTTTTCTCATTGGAGTCTTGCTTAGGTTCTACTTAGGCAACACCTTTCTCCTTTCTGTAAAGTCAGCTATCACCTAGCAATTTTTCCTCTTCCAAAAGTTGGTTAACATCTCTTTGTCTGTCACTTAACATGGTATTATATTTCTCTTATTGCTTACGTGACACTTCGGCAATGTTTGGAGAGGGAGCAGACATAAACAACTGTATTGTTACAGCTATGCAAAGTAAAACGGCAAAACCGTTTCATGCATATTGGTTGTTAGACTTGGCCACTCCAAGTCTCCTGCCCCTTCTAAGATCTCTGAATGTCTCCCATGATTTAGCAACTAATGAGGAAATGTCTTGTGTAATAGGGGGGCTTCTAGGCCCCTGCTCTAGCACTTACCTCTGTTTGTTTTGATTGAGTGGTGTGCGACCCCGGCTGTGGGACCCCGACCCACAGAGGCAGGCGCTCAATAGACTCGAGGCAGGACGCATGGTGACCGGTACCGACTTTATTGGGATCTCCGGGCGACTCAAGCGGGAAAGGAGGAATCACGCGCGCTTTCTTTGTTCGGTCGACTTTATAGGGACAAAGGGCCTGGGGCGGTAGGAGAGCTGGTGGTGCGGGTGGTGATTGGTTCAGTGGGCCGCTGGGAGGGAAGGTTGCTGGTCTTGGGCCGGGCCAGGATAGAGTGAGATCAGGGACCCTCCCTGCGGGGGAGGAAGGGCCTTCCTTATCGGGAATTAGGTCCTTTCCACATGGCTGGGGAACGGGGCCAAAAGTCCTCTACCAGACATTCCCAACTCCTTAAAGAGGAAAAAGGGGCGGCGGCTGTTCTGGCTACTTCCTGCTGACTTCAGGGTGGCGAAGGGGTGAGGGTAGGAGTTTAGGCTGTCTGGAGAGGGGTATAACAGTATTCCAGCCGATGGATATTGGGCATCGGTTGGAGCATCATTTGATGGACGGTGACTTTAGTAAGCTTCTGGAATCGCTTTTGAAGAAACTGGAAGAGACAGGGTAAGAAAAACAGGATTAGGCAGAGGCCGAGAACGGGTTCAAGGAGAGGAAGGAGGTAAGGGAGAAGTCCATTAAGTCCGCTTCACAGAGGGTTATCCTGGAGGGCCTTCCATCGTTTGGCCAAGTCCTCCTGGAGAGTTTTAATTTTGTCCCTGACGATGCCCGACCGGTTGGCGTAGAAGCAGCATTGTTCGTTCAGGATGAGGCACAGGCCTCCTTTTTCTGCCGTGAGCAGGTCCAGACCTCGGTGGTTCTGTAAGACGACCTCTGCAAGGGAATCAAGCTGGTCCTGGACAACTTGAATGGTAGATGAGAGTAGATCAACATCATT
The DNA here is from genome assembly GCF_009761245.1 of Sapajus apella. Classification (NCBI taxonomy): domain Eukaryota; kingdom Metazoa; phylum Chordata; class Mammalia; order Primates; family Cebidae; genus Sapajus; species Sapajus apella. The sequence continues at coordinate 9,212,090 of NW_022436977.1, read as the reverse complement.
AATTAATTGATGAGAGAGCTGTTGATAGGTTTGTAGGGAATAGCCTAGCCCAGCGGTTCCCGTAGAGACTGCAGCCGTGATGCCAAGGGTGGCCAACAAAGGGATAAACTGGACTGCCCTTTTATTTCTTCCTATTACTGAGTCGAAACTGGGAAGGGGAACAGGATCATCTCCCGAGACGATACTAGCATCGGGGAAAAGGGATGCCACCATGCATATACCTGTCCAGTCCAAATCCACCCTGGTTAGGTTTTGGTAAGTTTAAGAGATAAAGGGCCAGTAGAAGTGGCCCTCCAGCTGGGAGGGGGGCCATGGAGAGCCTTTTTAACCCGAGAAAGGTGAATCCAGGACGGGACCTCAGCTATTTTTATGGCAGAAGGGGTGGTGAGGATAACCGTGTATGGGCCTTCCCACCTTGGAGTGAGAGGTTTTGGGGTGAGATTTTTAATGAGAACCGAGTCTCCGGGGGAAACTACTGGGGGGTTTTCAGAAGATTGTGTGGGATGAGGAAGAGAGACGTTGGCGTGTTCACGAAGAAGGCTTCGGAGAAGGGTGAAATAAGGGAGGTATCCTTCTAAGGGAGCAGCGTCAGGAGGTGGTGGGGTTGAGAGCAGAAAGGGGCGACCGTACAGCAGCTTAAACGGACTAAGCTGTGAGGGGCCCCGAGGGCTGGCTTTTAGTCTGGCGACGGCGATTGGAAGCAGAGTGACCCAGGATTGGCGGAGTTTAATTATTAGTTTAGTTAAATGTTCTTTGATGAGGCCATTGGCCCTCTCTACCTTACCCGAGGACTGCGGGTGATAGGCCGCGTGTAGTTTCCACTGGATTCCTAGGGAAGTGCAAACATTGTCAGTAACTTTGGAAATAAAGGCTGGACCATTGTCAGATTGTATGGTGGCTGGCAATCCAAAGCGCGGAATGATGTCTTGGATAAGATGAGTGGCCACCGTTCCTGCAGACTCTGACGCTGTAGGGTAAGCCTCAATCCAGCCTGAAAAGGTATCAACAATGGTTAACAGATATCGGTACTGTTTATGCTTTGGCATGTGGGTGAAATTGATTTGCCAGTCTTGGCCGGGGAGGAACCCCCGTAATTGGTGGAGTTGTTTGCGGGGGTGACAGGACCCCTGGGGGTTAACTTTGGCACAGGTGAGACATTCTGTATGGACCTTATGGATGGTTTGAGAAAGGCCGTCCGGATGTAGAAGTGGACTAAGGAAGTGGAGCAGGGCCTTAGGCCCAATGTGAAGAGAGTTATGAATATCCCGGATTATCTGAGTTTGTTGCTGCTTTGGGAGAATGAGAAGGTTGTGCTTAAAGGCCCATTCATCTTTGAACGTCACTCCTGGGGTGCTCTGGAGAGTTTGTTTTTCCCGGTCTGAGTAATACAGTTTGTATGACCTGGGCAGGAAATAGAGGCAGGCAGGGGGCGGGTGATTTTTTGCCGTGTCCTTTGCCACCCTATCTGCCAAGGCGTTGCCCATAGCCACTGTGGAGCCAATGGTTTGATGTCCCCTACAGTGTATGATGGCAACCTTGCTAGGGAGTTGGACAGCCTGAATAAGGTTGGCAATAAGTTTCCCATTTAGAACAGGGGTGCCCTTAGTAGTGAGGAAACCCCGTTCCTTCCAGATCATACAATGGGAGTGGGCTATGAGAAAGGCATACTTAGAGTCCGTGTAGATGTTAACTTCCTTGTCTCTAGACCATATTAGGGCTCGAGTAAGTGCCACTAGTTCGGCCTGTTGTGAGGTGGTTCCTAAGGGCAGGGAGTGGGTCTCAATAATGTCGGTTTGTGTAACCACAGCATAGGCGGCTGTTCGAGGACCGGAGGGGTGTGGGATGGAACTGCCATCGACAAATAAGGTGAGGGCCAACGGCAGAGGTTGAGACTGTAGATCAGAGCGGGGAGTTTGTGCCTCGGCTAGTACTTCCGGACAATGGTGTTTTGACACAGGACTTGTTGGGCAAGGAAAAAGGGTGGCAGGGTTTAGGGCGGGGCAGTGTGAGGAAAGTAAGAAGGATGGTGGTGGCCCGTATACATTCAGGGCGACTAGGGGAGCAGACAGTAAAGTATGAGCTTGGGTCGAGGGGAATGGTAAAAAAGCATCCTTAAGATTCAAAACCGAGAAGCACGTGATGTTTGGAGGGACATGAGAGAGTAGCGTATAGGGGTTTGGAACGACTGGGTGTATAGGTATGGCTGCCTCATTAATGAGACTCAGGTCCTGAACTAACCTATATTGTCCTGAGGGTTTGCGGACAGGAAGGATGGGGGTGTTGCATGGGGAATTGGTGGGGATTAAAAGGCCTCGGCTCTTGAGCCGTTCAATTATAGGATGGAGCCCAAGGTGGTGGGCTTTGGAGATGGGGAATTGGGGACGAGATAGAAACCTGGGAGCGGATTCCTTGAGGAAAATTTTAACAGGCCGATGGTGGGCGGCCACAGTGGGGCTGTTGATATTCCAGACTTGGGGATTTACTTCAGGGAGTAGCGTGGCCAAATCCGCTGTGGGTGTGTGCTCTGGGACATGTGCCAAAAGAAGGAGGTTACACTGGGCAGTGGGGGAGAGGGTAATATTGGCATTTAGCTTGGAGAGAATGTCCCGTCCTAGTAAGGGCACTGGGAATTACCAGGAAGGAATGAGTAAATGGGACAGAGGCATAAGAGCATGTGAGTGGCGGAGTTTGGCTAGGGACTTGGGGGGTTCCGTCAACTCCCACAACCGAGACCTGGGAAGGGATAATAGGGCCCGAAAAAGAAGGGAGGACAGAAAAGGTAGCCCCCGTGTTCAGCAAGAAGGAGACACTTTTACCCGCTACCTGTAGAGTGACCCTGGGCTCAGCGAGGGTAACTGGGGTCAAAGAGCCAGGGCCCCACTAATTGTCCAACAGGCCCATTAAATGGGGAAGTGGAGACTCCCCAGAGGTGGACTCCTGACTTACAGGCGTCTCCCATCCGGGGACGGGCATCGACTGCTTCCGCCCGGTGTGCTGGTTTTGAGGAACCGGTACCCTGGGGAAGTTAGGACAGTCCGATTTCCAGTGTCCCTCGAGATGGCAAATAGGGCAAGGCTTCGTTGGGGCCCGTGGCTGGGGGCAGGCCCTAGACCAGTGACCCTCCTTCCCGCACTTAAAGCAGGCCCCCAGGGGGGCGCGGGATTCAGATTTGAGCCTTTGGGGCCCCGCAGGCCGCAGGGCCGCTGCTAGGGCCTGGGTTTGAAGTGTCACCTTCTGCTTTAGGCGGGCCTGGCGTGCAGCTTCCGCCGTATCCTCTCGGGCATTGAAGACTTTAAAGGCCATTTTTACCAGGTTTTGGATGGGAGTCTCGGGGCCCTCCTCCGCCTTCTTTAGTTTTCTTCGGATATCAGGGGCAGATTGGGAAATGAAATGAGAGGCTAGGACAGTGGCCCCATTCTGGGATGTAGGGTCTAGCCGAGTATATCGGACTAGAGCTTCTTGTAGGCAGCCTAGGAAAAGAGCGGGATTTTCATCTGGGAGTTGGGTGACCTCTCTTAATTTATCATAATTGACTACCTTGTTTGATACGGCATCCATTCCTCGAAGGAGATACCGTATCATGCGGTCCCGCCTGGGTATATCAGAGCCCCGACCTGCCTGATAATCCCACTGTGGGTCCTCATTGGGGACAACTTCAGGGCCTAAAGGAATTTGATTGTCTATGGCATGATCTTTGTCCGCCTGGTGCCGGGCAGCGGCCAGAATACGCTCGTGTTCTTCGGCCTTTAGGGTGGAGGTGCAGATGACCCTGATGTCATGCCAGGTGAGGTCATAAGTTTGAGTGAGGTACTTAAACTCTTTTATGTATGTAGACGGATCGGCGGAAAAGGACTCTAAGCGCTTTTCTATTTGTGCTAGATCTTGGAGGGAGAAAGGGACGTGTACCCTAACTAAACCTTCCGCCCCGGCCACCTCTCGAAGCGGAGCCAGGAGGGTGGGCTGATGTGAGCGGATATGGGCTGCTACCAGGGAGGTAAGACAGGGTGCGGTCTCCAAAGGAGGAGGCGCGGAGGGAGTGGGGGAAGGGCGAGGCGAGGCCTCTGAGGCAGGAAGTGCGGAGGGAGTGGGGGAAGGGCTAACGACTGGCGGTAACTGGTTGCTAGGGTTGGCGGGAGGAGACAGATGTTCAGGCAGATCCTCCTGCATTGAGTAAGGCGGGGGAGAATTAATAGAGATAGCGGAGGAGGTTTTGCGAGAGACCTGGGCTAAAAGAACCTGATGCGTAGAGCAAGTGGAACAAAGGTCCGGGTGGGTACGGAGATCCCAAAAAGCCTGTACATAAGGCACCTTACGATCTTTGCCTGTACGGCGGCAGAAATTGTCAAGGTCATGAAGGATATTGGAATCGAAAGTGCCAGTTGGGGGCCAATGTGACTGGTTATCGAGCTGATACTGGGGCCATGCCGCTTGAGACAAGAAAATGAGTTTCTTTCGCCTCAGGGTTTGAGAGTATCCCAATTTGGAGAAGTTTCGCAATAAACACCCAAGAGGGGTGTTAAGGGGTATTTTGGACTCCGCGTTCCCCATGGCGTGCGCAGCAGTGGTTCCCTGCCAACGGCTGGGTAGATGCAGGAAGAGGCGTCCCCCTTGCACTGCAGATACCCAGAGAATTAATGGAGGAAAGAGTCAGAGAGGGCGTCCCCTGTCTGGCAGTTCCCGGAGGGGCTCCTGGAGCCGGAACGGAGGACCTTCCTCGGGTCGGCCGACGCTAGGCCAGGGGTCCGGAGAATTGGGAGGGACTACTGTGCACACCACTTGGAAGGAAAGGCAGGAGAAAAAAAAATGAACTTACCTTAGTCAGAGCGTAGAGGTGTCGGATCAAAAAAAAAGGGTCACCGGAGGAGGGGGCTGCGGCCGGGCCGGCAGCCCGCGCTCCCGGGTTTCGGCACCACTTGTGTGACCCCGGCTGTGGGACCCCGACCCACGGAGGCAGGCGCTCAATAGACTCGAGGCAGGACGCATGGTGACCGGTACCGACTTTATTGGGATCTCCGGGCGACTCAAGCGGGAAGGGAGGAATCACGCGCGCTTTCTTTGTTCGGTCGACTTTATAGGGACAAAGGGCCTGGGGCGGTAGGAGAGCTGGTGGTGCGGGTGGTGATTGGTTCAGTGGGCCGCTGGGAGGGAAGGTTGCTGGTCTTGGGCCGGGCCAGGATAGAGTGAGATCAGGGACCCTCCCTGCGGGGGAGGAAGGGCCTTCCTTATCGGGAATTAGGTCCTTTCCACATGGCTGGGGAACGGGGCCAAAAGTCCTCTACCAGACAAGTGGCATGTGCTCTGATTGATCTGTAAGTTTCTTGAGTAGTTGGCATCTGGTTCTGATTGATCCTGTCCAAAATATACTCTGCTAAATAATTTTGATATCACTCTTGAATAAAGGAACCCTAACCCATATCATCTGAGGAGGAATTGAATGAAATCAAGTATGAGGTTAAGAGAGCAGAGTTAGGAAGGATATTTTAATTATTTTAAAATACAGTAGGTCTTAGTGACATGTTCAAAATAAACCATATATTTAGATCTAGGGCAGAATTAATTTCAATATGAACATGAACCTTCTAAAGGTTAAACCTTATCAAAGTTCAAATGAGCAGTTTTATTTTTTTCCTAACCTTGACAAGAATAATATAGCTACAGTTATATCTATCTCTAACATATTATATACAACATAATACATTATTTTAAAATATAACAGATATTCTATGTTTAGATTATAAAAACAATGCAGGCTTTTTTTTTTTTTTTTTTTTAAGACGGGGTTTCACCATGTTGGTCAGGCTGGTCTTGAACTCCTGACCTCAGGTGATCAACCTGCCTTGGCCTCCAAAGTGCTTGGATTACAGGCGTGAGCCCCCACACCCAGCCACAATACAGCCTTTTACAGCAGCGCATGCTGAAAAACTTAGCATAGGAAAGTCTGAATAAGAGGCTGGGCATGATGGCTTATGCCTGTAATCCCAGCACTTTGGGAAGCCAAGGTGGGTAGATTACTTTAGCCCATGATTTTGAGTGGGCAGCATGGTGAATCCTCATCTCTACTAAAATACAAAATAATAATAATAACAATAATAATAACAATTAGCTGGGTGTGGCAGCCTGCACCTATAATCTGAGCTACTCAGGAGGCTGAGGCACAAGAATCGCTTGAGCCTGGGAGGAGGAGGTTGCAGTGAGCCGAGATCATGCCACTGCACTCCAGCCTGGGCGACAGAGTGAAACTGTTTGTCAAACAACAACAACAACAACAAAGTAAGAATAAGAAAACAGAAAACTCTGTCATTTTACAACTGAGAAATGATGATGATATATTATATCCATGTAATTATTTTTCTTAGTAAAATAAATAAATTTTTCTTTTGAGGTTTTCCTATCTTATGTATTTGACATTTGAGACCTTATTTAAAATATCTACATTATAATGATTTCAGATCCCATCCTTTAGATCACAGGAGGCAGTCAATTCTTTTATCCAAGAAAATTCTGGAAATCCCGATAATGTATGTATACAATACACATAACATGTATTGCAAATTGACACATTGGCTGTATTTGGGAATTGTTTTGTTGGATTGTATTCTGCTTTTGTTTTAAATCTGTGGAATTCTTAGAGTACTTCACTAAATCCAATGGTTTCTCTGGGTCATACTCTTCCTCCATCAGTTTACTTATAGGATAATTATAAACCCCTCATTTAATTTCCCCAAATTATATTTCAGGTGAGGCTATGCTGTGTCATAGAACTTGAGTAAATGCAGATACATAGAGCACAATAGAGGAAGTATATTGCACTGCTATTAGAAATAGTTTCTCTTAGTGTGTAGATACTAAACAAACCAGAGAGTTCATGTCTTCCTCCTGGTAGGTTGCTCCTCAGTCAGGGACATCTCAGCTCCATCAGCAAGTAACTTCTGCCATCTAGTACCACGTATACCAGGAGACAACCTTCCTGGATGCCAGAAAGAATAGCAGGTTCCCTCCCTTGTTGTCCAAGGAAGTCTTGCTTATGTAATGATCTTGTATGTTTGACAGTGTTAGTAGCCATTCCTTCATAAAAACACCATACCCCACCTACAATGATGTGATTAGGCTTCCCTGACCCAAGAAACACATTCACAGTAGTTATTGTACATTTCTAAAAGATAAAACTATTTAGTCTTAACTTCATATGTAATACCAACATACTACTAAACACATTTCATACTATGTTTAGTTTGGACTAAATATGTTTATGTGGGGATGGGGGGAAGAGGATCTAACTTTCCAAAGGCAAGTGATCCTAAAAGTAAATATACTCAATTTACATTCACATGCAGGATATATAATATTTCAACCTGCAGCTTCTGCACTGAAAATTGTTGAGATTCCATAGTTTTTCAAAGTCAAGAGTTGTATACTTGCTTTATATTTGAGTAACTAAGGAATCTAGTCCTGTGAGTTTTTTCTAAAACAGTCTGTTATGGAAGCAAGTTAAAGTTGTTTCCAACAAAAAGAAAGCTGCTGGAAATGTGTTATTTTTTCCTTTTTTTAAAAAAATCTTTATTAGTTATAATTTATATATCATGCAATTAATTCATTTAAAACATACAGTAATGGCTTCTAGTATATTAATAGATGTGTACAACTATCCCTACAGTCAACTGTAGTTTTCATCATCTCAAAAAATTTCCATGCCCTTTATTTGTACACTCCCATTGCCCAATGCCCCCATCCCTAAGCAATCCCTGATATATTCTCTGTCTCTGTAGAATTGCCTATGCTAAACATTTCAGTAAAATTATTGTATAGTGATGTATATTAGTTCATTCTCACATCTCTATAAAGAACTGCCCAAGACTGGGTAATTTATAAAGGAAAGATTTAATTTACTCACAGTTCTACATGGCAGGGGAGGCCTCAGGAAACTTAGAATCATGATTGAAGGGGAAGCAAACACGTGCTACTTCACATAATAGCAGGAAAAAGACTTGTCAGGCAAAAGGTTGAAAAGCTCCTTATAAAACCTTCAGATCTCATGAGAATTCACTCACTATTACTAGAACAGCATGAGGGTAACCACCCCCATGATTAAATTACCTCCCACCACACATAGGGATTATAAGAACTACAATTTAAAATGAGATTTGGGTGGGGACATAGCCAAACCATATCGCAATGTAAGGTCTACTTGAGTGACTCCTTTCACTTGGCATTATGTTTTCAAGGTTAAATAATCCTCTGGTGTGTATCACTACTTTTTTATGGCTGATAAGCATTGTATGGCTACCACATTTTAAAATGCATCACATTGACATGTGGATTGTTTCTACCTTTTGACTACTGTTAGTAATGTTGCTATATGAATGTATGTACAAATATTTGTGTGATCACAGATTTTTATTCTTTTGGGTACATACATAGGAGTGAAATTTCTGGGTCATATGTAAGTGGTAACATAAGTTTCATTTTTCTTCAAAGTAAAATTATGATATGTGTTTTGGTACAAATTTTATACATATGGATATATACACACATGTATCTCACATGAGATATATGCTATTTATAGTTAAAGAGAAAAGGATAGAGATAAAAAGCACTGATAAGCCTACCATTTTGTGAAATGCACTTTTGGCTCTTTGGTGTACATCCAAGTTTCTGTCATAATGTAGATAGTTTTAGACGCTTCCTTTGATGCTTAACATGTCGTGGCCATTGGATTCATTATTACATCATGCAAATGTATCATAACTTATTTAACCAATTTCCTATTACTGGACATTGTGGTCATTTAAAAACCTGGTATTATTAATACTTATTTTAATATATGGAGTTGGTGTATACATTTTGATCCTTGGAATAAATTCCCAAGAGTGGGATTGGTGGATCAAAGATATTGCTACATATTGCCAATTTGAATCACATAATTTTAAGGTCTTGTAAAATGAGTTTTTATAAAACTTGAATGAGAAAACATATGAAAGAGCCCTATCTAAACCAGGGTAGTCGTCATTTAATTATTTGAGCAATTCTAGTTGTGGGGAGAGAGTGGTACTGTAATAGAAATAAAATAAAAGAAAAGAAATGACATGAAGCACCAAAGAGAAATGCCGAATAATGGGAAGCAAACAGATGTTCAATGCTGATAGTTTGACTCAAAGAATGGTAGAAACTAAATGGCAAGACAGATGATGTGGAGTTGGCTGTAGTAATCTTTTTCTAATCTTGGTTTTGTAACAAAACATCTGTGCTATTTTCAATATAAGCCACATTTAATTGAGTACATGTGAACACAAAAACATATAGCAAAGGTTCTTTAGCAAATGATGGTGGCTCTGTTGGGTTGTCCACAGAGAAAATATGTATACCCTTTCAGTTTATGGAGAAAATACAGCTAAACCCTACCCTAATGCACCAAGTTAATTGGAAAGGAAGTCAAACAAAAAGTAACAAAGCCTTTATTTATTTATTTATTTATTTATTTTTATTTTTTTGGTGAAGATGTGTGTGAAACAAGAGAAAATGCTCATACAAAAGACAATAACTTAAAAACCAGTAAGCATTGCTTCAAGTCCTTTCTAAGAAGCAAAACATAAAATATGGAGGAGAACATAGATCTTATATCTATGTTCTAGATCTCAGGCCTATGTTATTATAGATCTGTGTTCTCCTTAGATCTCCATACTATTGCAATATTTCTTAAAGATCTGAAGAAGCTGGTTCAGCAGAAAGAATATAGCAAAAACATTAAAGTTCATCAATGTTTTGTTTTGAAAGTGGGTAGGCTTCCCAACTTTTATTTGCATTATTTATGTTTGCCTCACATGTGAATGCATATATTCAATGACATTTTTATTGCTTACTTTTTCTTAACTCCTATGTTATGAGAACTGAAATTTATCAGACATGGCTTTTCCACACCTTTTTTTAGAGATATAATTTCTGTGTTTGAAGAAGTCTGTGTTGGAGAAGACTTCCCAGAGGCAGGATGAGCATAAGTTGGTTTTAAGGATGCATTTGCTTCCCTAGCCTAAAAATCAAACAATACATGAAGTAAACCAAAGTTTTGTTCTCAGATTTGGAACACAACACTTCTGGGACTGTTTCTTGGCAGCCTCTATAAATACATATAAATTCACATTACAGTGTAATGTAGCAGGAAATTCTAGAAGTCAGTGGTCAGAATTAAGAGAAAGAGCCAGATGCAGTGTCATGAGCCTGTAGTCTCAGCTACTCAGGAGGCTTGAGGCGGGAGAATGGCTTTAGCCCTGGCAGTTGGAGGCAAGCCTGAGAATGTGAGGCAATCCTGGACAATACAGTGAGACGCTATCTCTTAAAAAAAAAAAAAAAGAATGAAATGAAACAAGAAGAGGATCTGATGTCGCTGAATATTGAGAAAGTGCAGAATGCAAAGAGCCTGAAAGGGGAGATATTTTACATAGGCAAGTGACTCGAGGCATTTTCTGATTGGTCTTCTCCATGCTCCTTGCCCAGCAATCTCCATGGCATTCACCTGAAAGCCACCATGTCAGTGAGTAGTTATGGGTGAAGGGCATTCTGGGGGTCTTGGGGAACATGGCTAAAATGGGCCTATGACCTTCCCCCAATTCATGTCACTTACTTCTCCTAAATCCATTTTATGTGTTTGGTATTACTTATATTACTTCTTCACTAAGTGTCTACATTCATAAAGTTCCTACCATAAAAATAGGAATCTGTTCTCTTTAGAAGATCACGGATTCTCAAGGAACAAAACAATGTAACAGTGATTAAAAGGTTCATATTCAAAAGGCAGTTACTATTTCTTTTCTCAGCTAAATATAATGTTCGCTTATCTTGACTTTTAAGTGGCAAAGAGTATGGATCCTTAACATAAACCTCAGTACCTAATGTCTAAATTAAAGGTATTTAACCAGATTGTCAATAAAATTAATTTTAGCTGTAAATTCTGATGATCTTGTGTGATTTCCTAAAACAAGCACAAGATTATTCAAGTATTGGACTCTGATAAAAAATGTGCAATGGCTTCCAATTCCTCTGGGTTTTAGACTGGCATTTAAATCTATTTGACTGATTTGCCCCCAGTCTTCTATTCTAGCTTGCTTCCTACCATTTCTCAATACAAATCATCCACTGACTCAGTCAGTCTCCTAGTTATACCACAAACATAACTTGTTTTCTTCTCTTTTCATCCTGTGTGCTTTCTCCTTCCTGTAATGCTCATTTTCTTATCCAAATACTACACAGTATTTTTATTCTAGGGCCACGTTAATGTCTTCTTTGCTCTTTAGGAAGACTGGGACTTTGGAGTGAGAGGATTTTAGTAGCTTAGCCACTTTGGACCAGTTATTTACAACTTCCATAGGCTTTAATTTCTTCATTTGAAAAAAGGGGCTCATAAAAGTACCTGGCTCATAAAGGTTTTGTGAGGTTGCCTCGAAAGCACTTAACTTGTTGGCACACAGTAAACATTCAGTGGATGATGATGTTGAGAAAGATGATGAATATTGGCTTATATAATTGTGTATTTGGTCTTTGTCAGGATAGACATGACTTATGTTTTAATTCATATCAGTGTGAAAGATCTAGGAGTCTCATTGTATTGTTAAATTTTTCTTCCTATACACCAGTGTGTGATTTTTAAAAAAATTTCCAAATGTCCCCTTCCACCTTTGTGAGAAAAATAAGCTAATCTCTATGAGAAAGAAACTCTCTCAGTGTTTGAGACAAGGCAGCCAATTTCAGAACTACAACTTCTCTGGCTGTCTCCTTAGCTGTACTTTATTTCTCAGAGTTTTTAGTCCATTCCACTTTCTCTTCAATCCTCCCTGGCTCACAGTAGTAAACTGAAGCATTATTTATTAAAGTAAAATGAAATAATTATATCATGCTTCTTACCTGCAAGCATATGAGTTTTGATGCCTTTCTAGAGGAATATATTAGATGGGCAGGTGGTTGGTAATCATCCTACTCTGCCTCATTGGGAGACATTTAAATAATCACACTGAAATCTGCAGTAACTAGAGAGGAGCATTTCAAGTGAATTATTGAGTATTTACTTCATACTACAGTTGAATGATTAGGCATACAGATAAATAAGGGAAGATTTTCATGACATCCATGCTGTTGAATGCAGTGAACATCGAGAATGCAACTTGATTTCTAAAAATTCCTACAGTTACCAGTGAACAAAAAGAATACATCTGAATGGGGAAATTTTCAATATTTTTCCAAGTTCAGGTTGTCTGGCAGCTTATTTTTAGAGATGCCTAGGACACTGAAATAACCGATGATTCATAGGCAAATTCTTTTTGACTTGGTAACTATGACCGCAAAAACTATAAAGTTAAAAAAAAAATGAAACTGGACTACTAGAATATTTTCCCTGAAGATCTCTCAGTATAATGGGGCAGACGTTTTTATTTTTAGTAATTATTTATAAGGGTTCTATTAATATTCACCATGTTAAAAATTAATATTGAGAAATGCTTAAAATATGTATACAGTTATCTTAATAAAATTTATATTTTAAGTTTCTATGAAAAATAATTTTATTTTTCAGTAATAATGATGAGTAATATTTTTATTGTATAAATGTAATGTATACAACATGTTTCTGCATACATCTGCATGGTGAAGTGCTTATAACAGTCAAATACTTTAATAAATTACTACAGCATCTTCCATAGTCACCCTTTCTTTTGACGTGTGTGTGTGTGTGTGTGTGTGTGTGTGTGTGTGTGTGTGTGTGGTAAGGGTATCTAAAATGTATTGTTTTAACAAATTTCCAGTATATACAATTCAATATCATCAACTACGGTGCTTATGCTGTATGCTAGTTCTCTACACATATTCATCCTGTGTAAATAAAAAATTCATACCCTTTGGCCTAGATCTCCCATTTCTCCTGTACCTTTCCTAACTACCATTCTACTCTGCTGCTTTGTGTTTATTATTATGTTTTTAAGATTCCACATATAAGTGAGTTCATGTAGTATTTGTTTTCCTATATCTAGCTTATTTTACTGAACATAATCCATCCATGTTGCTGAAAATGGCAGGATCTCCCTTTTTTAAGGCCAGATAGTATTCTGTTGTATATGGATACCATGGTTTCTTTATCCCTTCTTCTATCAGTAGATGCTTAGGTCGTTTCCCTACTTTGGCTATTGAGAATAATTCTACAATAAGCATGGACACACCGATATCCTTATAAGGTGGTGATTTCATTTCCTTTGGGGATATATCCAGAAGAGGGATTACTATTGTAATTGTACATGAATTATTATATGGTAGTTCTACGTTGAATTTCTTTTAGGAAGCTCTGTGAAGTTTTCCAAAGTGACTACCTAAATCTGCATTCCTACCAATAGTTTACAAGTGTTTCCTTTTCTCTACACCCTCAGCACCACTTATCTCTTGTCTTTTTCATAATAAGCATCCCAACAGATGTTAGGGGGTAAATCATTGTGGCTTTGATTTGTATTTCCCTGAAGACTAGTGATGTTGAGCACATTTTCATATACTTGTTGGCCATTTTTATGTCTTCTCTGGATATAAGTCAGTTGAGGTTCTTTACCTATTATTTAATCAGGTTATTATTTTGTTTTGCTATTGGGTTGTTTGAATTCCTTACATATTTTAGGTATTAACCTTTTAACAGAGACTATGGTTGGTAAATCTATTCTCCCAGTATTTAAGTTGTCTCTTTAGTCTCTTTACCATTGTTTCATGATAAAAACAGTGTGGAGACAGTGATAAATCCAACTTGGTCATTACGTGTAATTTCTTTGATGTGTTCTTGAGTTCATTTTGCTGGTGTTCTCTTGATGATTTTTCCATCTATGTTCATCTTAGTGGCCTGTAGTTTTCTAATTGTGTCTGGCTTTGATATAGGAACGATGCTGGCCTCAAAAATAGGTTTGACAGTATTCCCTCTAGTTCTAAGCTTTAGAAAAGTTTAAGAAGAATTTGAGATATGTTCCATGAATATCTAGTTCATTGCGTGTTTTTAACATGAATGGATATTAAATTTTATCAATACTTTTTCCACATGTATTGAGATAATCATGTGGTTTTTCTCCTTGGTTCTGTTTATATGGTATGTTTATTGATTTGCGTATGTTGAACCAGCCTTGCATCCCAAGGATGAAGCCAACTTGATCGTGGTGGATAAGCTTTTTGATGTGCTGCTGGATTCAGTTTGCCAATATTTTATTGAGGATTTTCACATTGATGTTCATCAGGGATATTGGCCTGAAGTTTTGTATTTTTTGTTGTGTGTCTGCCACGTTTTGGTATCAGGATGGTGTTGGCCTCATAGAATGAGTTAGAAAGAAGCCTCTCCTTTTCAGTTGTTCGGAATAGTTTCAGAGGGAATGAATGGTACAGGTTCCTCTTTGTACCTCTAGTAGAATTGGTCTGTGAATCTGTCTGGTCCTGGGTTTTTTTTTTTTTTGGTTGGTAGGCTATTAATTACTGCCTCAATTTCAGAACTTGTTATTAGTCTATTCTGTGATTTTGTTGTGTTGGACCGAGCGTAGAAAGTTAGCACCAAGACAAAAGTATGCCAGATTGCAGGGTCATTTATGCCGGCAACCACAGAGGACTCACGTCTCTCCAACCTGTGGCGTCAAAAGGAGGGTGCCAAGACTTTTTATACCCGAAAAACCACCTTGGGAGTGGGGGTGAGGAGCGGGGATGGGGATGAAAAGGTTTTGGACATTTCAAGAGCTAGGGGATTCTGTGATTCACCTCCTGGGTGGAGACGAGGGTGGGGGTCTCCGGACATTCCAAGGGCCAGGGGACTTTTGTCATTCTGTTTGTTACTTCAGTGGTTTACAGAAGTCAAGATAAGCATTTGTTTACACACAGATCTTAGTTATCCTGGGCTGCTTATTTTAGTTATTACTAAATAACTAAAGCAAAGGCTAGCAATTCTGGCACAATATCACAATTTGACTTTTTCCTGGTTTATTCTTGGGAGAGTGTATGTGTCCAGGAATTTATCCGTTTCTTCTAGACTTTCTAGTTTATTGGCATAGAGGTAATATAGTATTCTCTGAGTTTGTATTTCTGTGTGGTCAGTGGTGATATCTCCTTTAATAACTTTTTACTGTGTCTGTTTGATTCTTCTCTCATTTCTTCTTTATTAGTGTAGCTAGGGTTTATCTATTTTGTTAATTTTTTCAAAAAACTAGCTCCTGAATTCATTGATTTTTTTGGGAGTGTTTTTATGTCTCTATCTCCTTCAATTCTTGTCTGATCTTAGTTATTTCTTGTCTCCTGCTAGCTTTTGGATTAGTTTGCTCTTGCCTCTCTAGTTCTTTTAGTTGTGATGTTAGGTTGTCAATTTGAGATCTTTCTAACTTTCTTATGTGGGCATTTAGTGCTATACATTTCCCTCTTAACACTACTTTAGCTGTATCCCAGAGATCCTGGTATGTTGTCTCTTTGTTGTTGTTGCTTTCAAAGAACTTCTTTATTTCTGCCTTAATTTCATCATTTACCCAGGAGTCATTCTGGAACAAGTTGTTCAATTTCCATGAAATTGTGCAGTTTTGAGTGAGTTTCTTAATCCTAAATTCTAATTTGATGGCACTGTGGTCTGAGAGACTGTTTGTTATGATTTCAGTTCTTTTGCATTTGCTGAGGAGTGGTTTAATTCAATTATGTAGTTGATCTTAGAATAAGTGTCATGTGGCACTGAGAAGAATGTATATTCTGTTGATTTGGGGTAGAGAGTTCTGTAGATGTCTCCTAGGTCCACGTGATCCAGAGCAGAGTTTAGTCCTGAATATCCTTGTTAGTGTTCAAGTCTCCCACTGTTATTGTATGGAAGGCTGTGTCTGTGTAGGTCTTAGGCTCAAGAATTTGTTTTATGAAACTAGGTGCTTCTGTTTTGGGTGCATATATATTCAGAATACTTAGATATTCTTGTTGAATTGTTTCCTTTAGCATTATGTAATGCCCTTCTTTGTCTATTTGATCAGTATTTAAAGTCTGTTTTGTCAGAGATTAGGAATTGCAACCCCTACTTTTTTTTTTTTTTTTTTTTGCTTTCTATTTGTTTTGTAAATTTTCCTCCCTCCCTTGGTTTAGAGCCTTTGTGTGTCTTTGCATGGAACATATCTCAAAATAATAAGAGCTATTTATGCCAAACCTACAGCCAAAATCATACTGAATGGGCAAAAGCTGGAAGCATTCCCTTTGAAAACTGGTACAAGACAAGGATGCCCTCTCTTACCACTCCTATTCAACATAGTATTGGAAGTTCTGGCCAGGGCAATCAGGGAAGAGAAAGAAATAAAGGATATTTAAATAGGAAGAGAGGAAGTCAAGTTGTCTCTGTTTGCAGATGACATGATTTTATATTTAGAAAACTCCATTGTCTCAGCCCCAAAACTTCTTGATCTGATAAACAACTTCAGCAAAGTCTCAGGATACAAAATCAATGTACAAAAATCACAAGCCTTCCTTTATACCAATGATAGGCAAGCAGGGAGCCAAATCTTGAATGAACACCCATTCATAATTGCTACAAAGAGAATATCTAGGAATACAGCTCACTAGGGATGTGAAGGACCTCTTCAAGGACAACTACAAATCGCTGCTCAAGGAAATAAGAGAGGACACCAACAAAGAAACATTCCATCCTCATGGATAGGAGAAATCATATAATCAGAAAATGCCATACTGCCCAAAGTAATTTTTAGATTCAATGCTATTCCCATCAAACTACCATAGATATTTTTCACAGAATTAGAAAAAAAAACTATTTTAAATTTCATATAGAGTCAAAGAAGATCCTGTATAGTCAAGATAATCTTAAGCAAAAA